>NC_057714.1:13298776-13308520 GCF_004010195.1 Chiloscyllium plagiosum | reverse complement strand
AAATGGGTATATCCACAAAAGACTCCTGCACTAGCTGCCTCCCTCTCTTACCCTTCCTGGAGTGAACCCATCTATGTGACTGTATCTGAGACTTTCCCCCCTTCCTATAACTACCATCCATCACATACTGTTGCTGTTGCAAATTCCTCATCGCTTCTATCTGTCTCTCCAACCGATCCACTCGATCTGATAGGATTAGCATCCAAGAGCATTTATGGCAGGTATAATCCGCAGTAACCCTTAAACTCTCTTTAAACTCCCACATCTGACAAGAAGTTCATTTCACTGCAAAGGCCATTTTTGCTCCTTCACAATCTACAGACCCAGAAAATAACACCATCTTACTCCTCTACAAAACACTGCACCGGGTTAAATTAATAGCTATGGCTTATATTTGAAGTTTAATCAAGAGACTTATCTCTAAAAACATATAATCAAGAAAGAACCCACTGTACTCACTAATGCAGCCTTTCTCTTGGACAGACTTAAAACAACAATTAACTTATCTGACTCTGTGTTGTGAACTTTGCCCAAACCGGTTCCTCCAAGATTAGTTGTGAAATTTACTGTTTGTTAATTTTCCCAGATGCACTCCGATGTTCAGCAACCCATGAATTCAAAAACAGCAAAGGCAGTAACTGTGAAGGTTCTCTCTCTCTCTCTCTCTGTCTCCTGCACTGTCTCCTGCACTGTCCTCACCATGTGCTTCCTTTGTCTGCTCTTCTCCCTTTTAAAACTGTTGTTGTTTTGACTTTTTTTTCCAAAGTTCCAAAACAATGCAACAGCATATGAAACAGTAATTGCTGCTCCTTGAATTCGAGGAAATCACCTCCAGCACCTAAAATACCTCAAAAAAAAGGAACAGTTGTTACAGCCAGAAATTTTTCCCGTCCTCCATCTTGGATTACCCAGAATCCTTGTGAGAGCAGACGGGGATTTTTACTCAATGGAGTCTGAGTAATGCTTACACTCCCATCTGGACGGTGGGTGGAGCGGCTGATTAGAGCGGGATTAAAGGTGAGGTGTGAAAGGTGTTTGCATTTGATGAACATGGGAAGCCATAAAGGAGATAACCGCCTCTTGTGCAATAGTAGTCAGTGTTACTACTCAGCTTCTGCCTGGTCCATGCCTTCCTTAGCCATGAATAAAATAACACTAAGGGCTCTTAACTAGTTTTCATTGGCTACTCAAGGGCCTCAATAGGCCCGAAGGTGAATGGGCGATCTAACATTTTCCCAGCCCGATGCAACACGAGAGAGAGATTGGGGTAGGTGGGCAGGCAGTGAGAATACCATAGAGTCATAAAGCATGGAAACAGACCCTCTGGTCCAACCAGTCCATGCTGAACATAATTCCAAAGTAAACTAATTGCACTTGCCTGCTGCTGCTGCATATCCCTCCTAATCTTTTTTATTCATGTACTTATACAAATATCTTTTAAACGTTGTAATTGTACCAACATCCATCACTTCCTCAGGAAGTTCAGTCCACAAGTAAACCACTCTGTGTGAAAAAATTGACCATCATGTGTTTTTTAAACCTCTCTCCTCTCACCCTAAAAAAAGTGTCCCCTCATCTTGAAATTTCCTTGAGAAAAGACAACTACCATTAACTGTTATTTTGCGAAACGCCATTGCCTTCAAAAATGCTGACTTAAGGTCTAGCCCAGGTTTTCTGTTGCATCTATTGCAAAGCTAAAGCAGCAAATTAACGCTCCAAGTAAAATCCAGGCTGATGACTCCATAGTTGCTCTAGGGCTGATAAACTTGAAGCGTTTTGATGGATGAAGGATCAGTAAGCAAAAAACAGATTTAAGGTGACTGGCAAAATAATCAAAGGTGACATGAAGAAAAATGTTTCATGAAATAGTGCTTCAGATTTCAATTGCACTGATAGGATGATGGAGACAGATTCAATAGTGGCTTTCAAAAGGAAATTGAATAAATAATTGCAAGCGAAAGCAAAAAAAAACAAAGTGCTTTGGGGAAAGAACTGCAAATTAGGACTATTGGGATTGCAGTAAGAAGGATTTGGCAAAAAAGTCCATTATTTGAATGACGTCCTTCCATTCTGTTCGATTCTATGATTCCAATCATTATTGATGCAACACTGATGGATATCATGCATAAGTTCATGATCCTCTTGTAGCTGCAGAAAGTCACATGATTGTGAACATCTTCTGTATGGGACATATGAAAAAGGAGGCAGAACAATGAAACATGAGTGAAGCTCCTTTTGCTGTGGACAGCAGGGAATCCCAGATTTCTTTCCTCCATTATGAAATATCCCAAATCAACAAATTGCAAGGCTACATTTCCACAACCTCCATGAAAGAGGAATGTCAAACTTTTCTCCAACAAAATATTAACCAGATAACTGAAAATTGTTGCTGTTCAAAATAAAGGTGCTTCAGAAACTGGAAGTGCCTCCTGATATCCTGTATATCAGTGCTGATTTAAGATCACTGTACTCGCAAGATATGACTGATTGAATAATCAACAGCTGATCTTACTTGTGTCCAGACTCATGAGCGATGGTAAAGGCCAGACCTAATCCAGTGTCTTCATTGATAGTACAGCTGCGATATTTGCTACACATCCCACTGATGGGTGCAAATCCTAGGAAATAAAACAAAACACAATTTGGAATGAGTACTTCAGTATTCACTTGTATTAACCTCATTCTTTTATTTTCTAAAATCAGAAATAAAAAAAAAGTGTAGGATTTATCAGGGAAGCCAATGTTGAAATCAGTAGCACTTTTGCAAACATTCTCAGTGAGCACTCTTTTGAATCTGTTTTTCGTAAAATTACACTTGCATTCTCAACATCTGCTAAATTAATTAAGATGCCCAAATCCTTTTCAATTGTTAAAGATCAGTGTTGCGTTTCAAAATGGATTAATATTCTGGATGGCATAATGTTAATCCCAACTCAACTAGAAGAGAAACCGTCCAATATATAAAACAAACTTCAAATTTCATATTCATAACTGATTGAAGTTACTGCTTCAGTAACTGAAGCACTGAACTTTTACAACAGTGTAACATCTCGAAGGCCATATGTGAAAATTTATTAAGCCTAACATTTCTTTTTAGATTCCCTACTGTGTGGAAACAGGCCCTTCGGCCCAACCAGTCCACACCGACCCTCCAAAGAGTAACCCACCCAGACCCAGACCCATTTCCCTCTGACTAATGCACCTAGCACTACGGGCAATTTAGCATGGCCAATTCACCTGACCCGCACATCTTTGGACTGTGGGAGGAAACTCGGAGCACCCAGAGTGAACACACGCAGACACAGGGAGAATGTGCAAACTCCACATAGACAGTCACCTGAGGCTGGAATCAAACCTGGGACCCTGCTGCTATGAGGTAGCAGTGCTAACCACTGAGCCACCGGGCCGCCTTAACATTGCACAGGCATAATGCATGATCATAAATTTATTAATAGTTCTTGTGTAACAGCAATTTCACTCCATGTTTCCAAGCACTCAAACATATATAAAGTTAAATTATTCAGTGCATAACGTGTGTTCAATAAAAGCTTTTATCGCCCTCCTTTCTGTGCAGAAAGGCATTCTCAGCAGCAGGGAAAATCAGGTTGGGAACAAATTGGTCTTACACAAGGACCCCTTTGTGATCTGAAGATCATTCATTTTGCATGTGTTCTCATGTATATGTTCCATAGGCAGGCTGAGAAACTCTTGGTGAGATGAAATGATTTACTTTTCAGACATCAAGTGAGCAAAGAACGTTATATTCAAGGCAACTTCCATTGCACCATCTCACTTTACTCTAAAAGGAGGAAACAAAAAAAAAACATTCCTTTCTGTCCTCTTCCCTTTCACAAAATTACTTTGCCAACATCTTTTTTTGAAGTTGACTTTCAGCTGGGAAAATTGCAAACTAAATATCTGGTAACTTGATGCATCGCCAACTTTTGCCTTTTGAGCATCCTGAAATACCTTTGCCAATATTCAGCTACTGTGCCTGGTCGAGGGTAGTAAAAGGGTAGCAAGAGGTTCTTAAAACTATTAAAAGAAAGTGACGGCCAATTGAACACTATCCCCTGAGAGATGGAGGGTGGGTAAAAAATGATGGGGAACCAGAAAATGCAGAGGAATTGAATAAATGTTAGTCTTCACGTAAGATGATGCAAATATCATTTCATGATTTGGAGGTGCTAGTGTTGGACTGGGATGGACAAAGTTTAAAAAAAAATCACACAACACCAGGTTATAGTCCAACAGGTTTATTTGGAAGCACTTGCTTTTGGAGCGCTGCCCCTTCATCAGATGGTTGTTTAGTATAAGATCGTAAGACACAGAATTTATAGCAAATGTTTAGTGCGATGCTTGGTTTCAGTTCTTTCATATGTAAATCCCAGAACCTTTTTTAAAGTTACATTCTCAAGTGAACTTTAACAATAGGTGCCATGTCAGCTCAGATAATGCATTGAAGGTGTGAGGTGCTATGTCCCAATGTTCAGACTGATTCTATTTCTAAAAAAGGAATTTACATGGATTTGTGCAGTTCTTGAGCAAAATAAAATGTAATTCTGCGAGTATTAATTCACTCCACAAACTTATGTATTTTGGGGGAGGGGGGGGGAGGAGGTATGAGTGTCTGAGAGAGTGTGCGTGTGAGAGAGAGAGTGTGTACGTGAAAGAGAGTGTGAGTGTGTGAAAGAAAGAGTGTGTGTGCAAAAGAGAGTGTGAGTGTGCGAGTGAGAGTGCGCGCAGTGGGCTCACCTCTAGTGTGACATGAGCCCAAGGTCCTGGTTGAGGCCATGCCCACGGGTACTGAACCTGGTTATCAGCCTCTGTTTGGCCACTTTCCGTTGTTGCCAGAATTACATTTTATTTTGCTCAAAACGTGCATGAATCCATGTAAGATTCTGTAAATTCCTTCTTTTAGAAACAGGATTAGTCTGAACACTGGGGCACAGACAACCTCACACAGGGTACCTCACACCTTCAATCCATTATCTGAGCTGAAATGGCACCTGTTGTTAAAGTTCAATTACATATGACAGAACTGAAAGGAACATGGTCATTCTAAAAGATGAGAGACGTAACAAACAATCCAGGTCTTTTACAATATATAATTTCAGTTGCATCACATTGTAAACTTTTGCTATAAATTATGTCTTAACGATCGTATACCCCACAATAAACTGCTAAAGGAGTGGTGCTCCGATAGCTATTGTTTCCAAATAAACCTGTTGGGCTCTACCCTGGTGTTGTGAGATTTTTAACAATATAATTTCAATAATACAAATAATCAAGGGGCTAAAGGTCAATGGAGGAGGAAGTAAACACAATAACTATCACCAGAGAAAAAGTACTTTGGATACTAATGAGGACCAAGACCGAAAAGTCCTTTAGATCTGATGGGATGCAATTGAGGAAATTAAAGGAAGTAGCAACAGTTAGTGGAAGTATTGGTGGGAATCTTCCGAGAATCTTGAGATGCGGGGAAAGTCCCAGACAATTGGAAAAGTGCCAACATGACACCCTTTTACAGAAACAGAGAGAAACAAAAAACATGTGACAATAGGCCAATTATCTTAACATCTGATGGTCAATGGGAAAATGTTACAGTCTATTATAAAGGATGCAATGGCAGAGCATTTAGAAACACAATCAAGCAGAGTAAACATAGCTTCATATCTGAAAAATATATTAGAATTCTTTGAGAAGATAACAATCAGGACATATGAAAGAAAAGCAGTAGGTGTAATATATTTGGATTTGGTGAAGTGCTGCACATAAAGCAACCTATTAAGATAAGAACCGATGGTGTTAGAGATAGCAATATCACCATGAGTGGTGGATTGACTAACAATTAGGAGACGGGGTTGGAAGTAGCTTTTCAGGATGGCAACCTATAACGAGTGGAGTGCCAAAGGGATCGGTGCTCGGGCCACAATAATTTAAACATAGATTAATGGCATAGATGATGAATGCCAATGTACAATTGCCAATCTTTCTTTTGACAAAAATGGATGGAGATGATGAGGATGATCAAAAGAGTGTCGAGAGAGGAATATAGACAGGTAAAGCAAGTTGGGCAAAAACGTGACAGATGGAATGTAATGTGGCAAAGTAAGGCTTTTCATGCTGACAGAAGGAATTGGAGGATAAAGATAATTTCAGTGCAGAAAACTGTAGCTCAGAGGGATTTTAAAGCCGTAATGCATTAATCAGAAACATTTAGCAGATAAGGTCAGCAAGTCATAGGGAAGGCCAGTGGAATCTTGGTCTTTATTTAGATTAGATTAGATTCCCTACAGTGTGGAAACAGGTCCTTCGGCCCAACAAGTCTATACGAGCCCTCCGAAGAGTAACCCACCCAGACCCGTTTCCCTCTGACTAATGCACCTAACACTAGGGGCAATTTAGCATGGCCAATTCACCTGACCTGCACACCTTTGGATTGTGGGAGGAAACCCACACAGACATTGGGAGAATGTGCAAACTCCACACAGACAGTTGCCTGAGGCAGGAATCAAACCTAAGTCCCTGGTACTGGGAGGCAGCAGTGCTTATCACTGAGCCACTATGCCACCCTAAGATTGAACACATCCTTGAGCTCATTCCAGTGTCACCCTAATGTTAAGTTCATTGATCCGATTTTATTCCATTTTGGATCAATTTTGTTTTCATAATTTAGCTATTACGGCAAACATTGATATCCAATGTATTTTGTTAGAGAACAGTAAAGATGGTATGCACGGAACTTCTGTATTTTGAAATGAAAATTAGCCATTTAGAAGTATTTTTAGTTCAGCACAATTACTCTTTTTACTTCGTACTGTTTCATATGATCTTTCTGAGAAAAACATGCTAATTGAATTTTACGGGAGTATTTTTCATAGAAGGAGGTATCGCTGATTGAAATCTTTCAGAATTCTGGGGTACACCAGAGATATTTTTCTGAATTTTGACTGGGAAATGAAAAGTGGTTTAAGGCTGACTGAAATGCCACATTCAACAGATGTAAGAGCTGTGAATTCAGCAAAATCATCAGCAGGAATCCCACCTTCACAAGAATGATGGCAACTAGGGATCACATGGCAGAAGATAATTTGTGTGGAACGCAGCAAGAGAGAATGAACAATGTTTAATGCAAAAATGATATTAAAGTCTTTTCTAGTAGATACATGCACAAACGTGGACAGCCTCAAAATAATGTTCAATCATTTTGGAATGAAACGATAGGATCAGTCATGCAGAACACAAGATACATATGAAATTAAATAAGGGATCCTGTTTGGTGGTTTTTCTATTCACTGTAAATTAGGAATGATGAATACTTTCAGATTGAGGTGTGATGGGTAGTCTGTTGAAAAAAGACCCCAGACATGATAAGAGGAAAGGATCTGAGCTCATTCCAACAGTTCTTGGCAGCAAAACTTTTTTTTTCCAGCTTAAGAAGCATAGGGAAGAAGAATTTAATTTAATAGCTACAAAGGTGCATTTTGCAATGAATCTCCAAACTGGCAAGCGTCCAAGGATGTGCAGTGAAAAAGGGGCCTGGAATTACAAACAACATTTAGGCCAGTGCACTTGCAATATCAAAAGGCAAATACCAGTTGGGCTTTACAGTTTCTTCAAAATACAGGTAACTAATTTATTCAAGTTTGTTTCATACCAAGTTTTAACTTATTGGACTCCCACTACTAACAGGGACCCAACTAGCCAGCAAAAGAGTTTGAAACTAACAGAGGATCTGGCAAGGCCAAGGATCTGAAGACATTACTGGTCTTAACAACATGTCAGTATATTGTGAGGCTGCGTCACATCTAGTGGCCAGCCAAATGGGACAGTCTAAATAAGGTGGAACATCAGAAGCAAGATGCTGCAGCTAAGGATTTTTCAGAATGGTGCCCAGAAATTGGGACGGCAACATTAGCTCCAGATAGGGATCAGCTGAGTTGAGAAGAAGCTGAAGGTCTGCACTGAGGGATACCAAAAGCCTTCATGAGGAAAAACAAAATACTGTAGTTGTTGGAAACCTGAAATTGCTCGAGAAGTTTGAGTAAGCCCTCGAAAGTCATTTATCTTGGGAATCAGCAGCTCTTACTTTGGATCAGGGTGGCATGGTGGATCAGTGATTAGCACTGCTGCTTCCCAGTGCTAAGGACCTGGATTCAATTCCAACCTTAGGCTATTGGGTGTGTGGAGTTTTCATATTCTCCCTGTGTCTGCATGGGCCACCTCCAGGTGTTCAAGTTCCCTCTCTCAGCCCAAAGACATGCAGCTTAGGTGGATTGGCCATGGCAAATTGCCCATAGTGTCCAGGAATGTGCAGGTTGGTGGATTAGCTGTGCGAAATGCAGAGTTACAGGAATGGGGTAGGTCTGGGTGGGATGTTCTTCTGTGATTCTTTAAGCTGTTGGACATCACTTAACAAAGCTACGCCACCATTGATGTAATCAGTCTTTGACTTTGGAATTTAATTGATGCCTTCCTTATAAAAATGAGTCAGATTGCTCAATAATAATATTTTATCCCAACTAAATGTGTCTTGCCAGTTAGGAAATTTAGGGGAGTGATGGGGTGAAAGAAAAGTCAGGTTTTTGTAAATGTTGCAAGAATAATATGCAAAATGTCATTGGTCATAAAATAATGAGAGTAATCATAAAATTGCTGCCCTTTTCCAATGGGCCAAAACGTTTGTGAGAGAAGTATTTTTCTGTCAGCTTACACTTGAACAGCAGAGATGCCGTAACTCATGAGTAATATTTGATGAACAAAACCAAAGTGATCTTTGAGAGTGAAATAAAGTTTTAGGTGATAAAGTATGCAATGTATGCTGCAGGGGAATCACAGCTAATAGTGATGAGATTACCCATTTTACTGCATTGGCAAGTGCCACTATGTCCAGGGTGGGTAGGCAGGTTGACAGGATTTAACTCACATACTTAGAGTAATTAGAGCAGTTTGTCAGCTCAGAGCAGAGCCAGGCCAGCTGCCTGTCAGCACTTCACCAACACTGAATCTTGGGAAGAAACTGTATATGGCCAGTCCCTGTACTGTAGGATAAAAAAAATGGTTTACAGGTTTCTAAGTTAATACCACTATAAGGTCATGTTACATTATAAACATATAAATATTAACTTTTTGTTACACTTCTTTCTTAAACATTGTTGAGTTTAGCAAAATAAATTTTAAAAGTTTACATATAATTATTGTAGTTAAACTATATATTAGTTGAAGCAAGGAGTGAACATTGGTGAACTTTAAGAATGGAAAATCATTGAGAAACAACTTCTTGCCAGTAAAGGGAATATTATGCTTAAGTAATCATCCCATGAGAAGGACAGGCAACTGGTGGTGAGTTGAACCTGAGGGTTACCATGCTTCTAGAAAGGGGTGATCTCAGGCAGCAATTAAACCCACACTGTTGGCATTACCCTGCATTGTGAATCAATCAACCAATCTAACCAACTTCTCCTATGTCATGTGTTAAAATGCAGAATGCAGCAATGTTCGTGAATTTGTACTCTTAGATTTCAATCTTATCTTTTTTTAAGGAGAAAGTGAGGACTGCAGATGCTGGAGATCAGAGCTGAAAATGTGTTGCTGGAAAAGCGCAGCAGGTCAGGCAGCATCCAGGGAACAGGAGAATCGACGTTTCGGGCATAAGCCCTTCTTCAGGAATGAGAAAAGTTTGTCCAGCAGGCTAAGATAAAAGGTAGGGAGGAGGGACTTGGGGGAGGGGCGTCGGAAATG
>NC_057714.1:13290330-13298196 GCF_004010195.1 Chiloscyllium plagiosum | reverse complement strand
GTCTTTGAAGAAGGAGGCCATCTGGGTTGTTCGGTATTGGAACTGGTCCTCCTGGGAGCAGATGCGGCGAAGGTGAAGGAATTGGGAATATGGGATGGCGTTTTTACAGGGGGCAGGGTGGGAAGACGTGTAATCCCAGGTAGCTGTGGGAGTCAGTCAGTTTATAGTATATGTCCTTGTTGAGTCGGTCGTCCGAGATAGAGATGGAGAGGTCTAGGAAGGGGAGGGAGGAGTCTGAGACGGTCCAGGTAAATTTGAGGTCGGGGTGGAAGTGTTGGTAAAGTGGATGAACTGTTCAACCTCCTCATGGGAGCAGGAGGTAGCGCCGATACAGTCATCGATGTAGCGGAGGAAAAGGTGGGGGGTGGTGCCAGAGTAGCTGTGGAAGATGGACTATTCCACATATCCAACGAAGAGGCAGGCTTAGCTAGGCCCCATGGAGGTGCCCATGGCTACTCCTTTGGTTTGGAGGAAGTGGGAGGATTGAAAGGAGAAGTTGTTAAGAGTGAGGACCAGTTCAGTCAGTCGAATGAGATGTCAGTGGAAGGGTACTGGTTGGTTTGGCGGGAAAGGAAGAAGCGGAGGGCTTTGAGGCCTTCGTGATGGGGGATGGAGGTGTACAGGGACTGGATGTCCATGGTGAAGATAAGGCGAAAATCATGGAGGAGGTGGAGGGCATGGGTGGTTCGGACACCACCCATGCCCTCCACCTCCTCCATGTACGTTCGGGACACCACGTTTCAGCTTATGCCCGAAACGTCGATTCTCCTGTTCCCTGGATGCTGCCTGACCTGCTGCGCTTATCTTTTTTTAACCCTATGTGGTCCAGTTTTTACATAGCTAAGTGTTTTTTTAATGACCCTTTATCTCCTCAGGTTAAAATCATGACAAGTTGGCAAATTTAAATCTGATTTGTAGTCTGTAGATGCATCTATTTTGATTTTACGGACTCCTACACCCAAACTTAACAAGCTGTTCATTTTCATGTCGCTACAATCATAGTTCTTAAGTTTACATTGCAACTGTCTTTAGTTTGGTATTGTTAACATCTCTCATTGACTGCAATTATAGCAACGTTGTTGCCCTAATCGTCTCTATTTTTCACAATCCTACTCTGGCTATACCTTATGCATGTTAGCATGTTCCTTTTTTCCTTTCAGGAACAAAGACCTTTAACAAAACACTTCTAATACTCTTCAGTACTTCAACAGCTTTCTCCAAAGTCTCACTGATCATTTTACTGATTTCTTTCACCAATTAATCTCCTGGTAATTCATTGAATCCCTGCAGCGTAGAAGTAGCAATTCAACCCATCAAGTCCACACCAGCCCTCTGAAGAGCATCCCATTCAAAGCAATTCCCCCTAGCCCATCCCTGTAACCCTGCATTTCCCATGACTAATCCGTCTAACCAGCATAGCCCTGGACATTACGGGTAATTTAACATGACCTTCTACTTAACCTGCACATCTTTGGACAATGGGAGGAAACCAGAGCACCAGAGGAAAAGCCATGCAGACATAAAGAGATGGTGTTTTTATGTACACTCAAAAATACAAGGTTAGAATGAGATGGTAGAAATGGAAACATACGTGAGTAACAAAATTGAATCAGAGTAAAAGAAAAAGCATTTAATTACACAAAGATGTCAGATGTCTGGACAGAAAATAATGAGTAATAAAGAATGACTAAAGGATTGAGAAAGGTGGAGAAATTAGAATACATGAGAAAGCTAGCTAAAATATGACAGATCATAAACATTTATGCATGTATTTAACAAGAAAAAAGAAAATCAGTATTAATACTGGTTACAAGGACAACCTGTTAGAGAGCTTATCTGGACAATTAACAATAGAAAATAAAGGAAGGACAGATGTATTTTGTATCTATCTTCACTGAAAGGATACAAATAAGCACTGCTGCCTCACAGCGCCAGGTACCCAGGTTCGATTCCAGCCTCGGGCAACTGTCTGTGTGGAGTTTGCACATTCTCCCCGTGTCTGCAAGCGTTTCCTCCAGCTGCTCAGGTTTCCTCCCACAGTCCAAAGGTGTGCAGGTCAGGTGAATTGGTCATGTTACATTGCCCGTAGTGTTAGCTGCATTGGTCAGGGGTAAACATAGGGTAGGGAAATGGGTCTGGGTGAATTACTCTTCAGAGGGTCGGTGTGGACGTGTTGGGCCAAAAGGACTGTTTCCATACTGTAGGGAATCTAATCTAATCTAAAACAACTTCCAAGAACTCATTGTGAATTAGGAAGCAAAGGGAAGGAAATTAAAACAATTACATTCACCAGGCAAAAGATATTGAGAAGATTATTAGAACTAAAATCTAACAAGTCTCCAGGCCTCCATGGACTTCTCCCTTGGGCATTAAAAAAAGTGATTGCTGAAATAGGGTGAGATTTGCTCTTAATTTTCCTAAATTCCTGAGAGTCCCATCAGATTGGAAAATAGCAAATGCGACTCCTCAATCCAAGAAAGGGGAAGATAGAAAGCAGAAAAATACAGGCCAGTTAGATTAACATCTGTGATAAGGTGGCACAGTGGCAAGCTGTAGCCAGTGGACTATAACAGTGCTGGAATTTCAATTATTTAAAATTTATATGACTTGGATGAAGAAACTCAACGTTGAGTTGCTGATAATGCTGGTGATATAAAAATAGGTAGCAAAGTAAGTTGTGAAGAGGGGGCTAGGTGAAAGGGAGAAAATTGCAAGGTGGTGTCTAATGTGGGAAAATTACCAACGTGTCCACATTGGTAAGTGATGAGGCTGTGCAAATGAACTGTGCAAAAAAAATTTCGAGGGACTCTGTGCTCTGAAATAAATTGTTGCATACTCCAAACAAATTAGAAGAAAACTTGATCTCATTCTCTTCAACAGCTAGCTATTCTTCACTCTTTCTCAGGTCTAGCTCAACGGCTGCAACAGCCACAATTCACCACCCCTTTACGAGGTGTAGGTTAGCTTTTAGTGCAAGCTTGACTTAAATCATGCAAGTTATTTATGATATTGGGTGCCCCACTAATGTGTGGAACAAGTGAGCAGCACATGAGATGATTATAATGAGCTGGCATCAGTAAGTTGGCGTGCTGCATGCATTACATTGAATGACTCTGCGTCTATTTTTGAGACCAACGAATTGAATTTCCATCATGTATTCATGTAGGAACAGCATTGTATAGTTTCCACACTTTTATTTTAGAGATTGATTACTTTGTGCATTGTGCATCACTAGAAATATTACTGATAATATTCAAAGCCATTTCTTGCTGTCTTCAATGCAAGCAGGTGATTGAAGCTGGTGCTTAACCAGTTAAAGTAGCTCTGTCTCAAGCGGATGGTGGATTGAGCTATAAAGCCATAGAAGAGGGAAGGTGAGAAGAGCTGAGCTATTATTATTAAAATGCTGACATCAAAGAGTGAAACTAAGAAAGAAAAAAGTTTCAAAGGAATACTCCACATTCCAAATTATCAATAAAGTTTTTTTTAAAACATAACATCTCAAAGAGAAACACAATTTTCTTAATCGACAGAACAAACACAAAACCAAGATGTTAGCTGAAAAAACATGAAAATGCCTGCTGCACAAAAATGGCTTTGGTGAATGATCCACTCAACCTCACACTGTAATATGATGCCTTAGGTAAAATAAATCACTTCAACCTCCAGCTTCCTGTTTTTCCTAGCTCTTTTTATCTCTTACCAGCATACAACATGTTGGATCACTCCTTAGAAACTTAGATTCTCTGTCTGTTGATTTAAATCAGGCAAGCATGCGTTCTTAATTTCCCTGTATTTGCAGTCCCCAGACAATCCAATAGTCTCAGGTAAAGAACAAAAAAAACTTGACCCAGAGCTGTGCTGAACAGAAGCACAATTCTCAATGTACCAAGGACATTTGAAATTTAAATATCATGCTGATACAATGAGCTTTTGTGCACTCAGGATCAACTAAATTAAGGATTATTGTGAAAGTGTTTGTTTTTGCAATAGTTGATGCTTGCTACAATAACACAACCAATACTCTGAGTTGAAATCCATTTTTAGGTTAGATTTCCTACAGTATGGAAACAGGCCCTTTGGCCCAACAAGTCCTCACCGACCCTCCGAAGAGCAACCCACCCAGACCCCACATTTACCTCTGACTAATGTGCCTAACACTATGGGCAATTTAGTGTGGCCAATTCACCCGACTTGGACATCTTTGGATTGTGGGAGGAAACCCACACAGACACAGGGAGAATGTGCAAACTCCATACAGACAGTCTTCTGAGGGTGGGAATTGAACCCAGGTCCCGTGAGGCTACAGTGCTAACCACCGTGCCATTGCCTACCTAAATACAACAACATTCTGCCCCCCCTCCTCCTAAATTTACTACATTTGCTGAGCCCACAGAATCAAGATGTCGAGCGACAGGAAAAGGTGAGCCTGGCCCCCAAATATATAGCATGGCTTCATCCAACAGAATATGAACTCCAACAAGTCAGATTGTTTAAATTTAGTTTGAATGGTGCAACAGTTTTCAATCTGGTGATTGTGGTGCCTACATTACGAAGCTCTGTACTGCTGCTATTGAATAATTTTCTGCATTGTTTGCTATTGCCTTGGGCATTCTGTAGTATTGAGCAGGGTGCGCAATGGTGCACTTTCAAACAGATCACCACCAATTGACTCCCATCAAAACTATGTTAGCTTGCATGCATCGCCTCATCTAAAAAGAAAATGAAAAAAAAGCATCAGTTTCTAATTAACAATTACAACATAAATACTAACTACGATAGATATTGCTGTTTATTTCCATTACATTTAATCAACATGTGGTAAATTAAAACCTTAATTATTTGAAACAAGATCAAACTGTCATAGGTTCTGCTTCATTTTCTATACTAAAATTGGTACTATAATTATTCTGCAATCCTGAAAATGATTGTTATTTAACATAATTTTGAAATCCAAAATACAAGCAGCATACAATGAACAGACAGTGCCTCTTAGTGACTAACTGAGGAACTACAAAGTTAAAAATCACACAACACCAGGTTATAGTCCAACAGGTTTAATTGGAAGCACTAGCTTTCGGAGCACTGCTCCTTCATCACAAGTACCCAGTGAAAGAGCAGCACTCTGAAAGCTAATGATTCCAATTAAACCTGTTGGAGTATAACCTGGTGTTGTGTGATTTTTTAACTTTGTACAGCCCAGTCCAACACCAGCATCTCCAAGTCATAACTGAGAAATTGTCTGTGTCGACACTGTTGTATAGTTGTTAAAGTTATTACAGATCAATGGATTTGAAAGAGTGCTGTCTACTGTCATCAGAGATCGTGTTTCATTATTTCCAATTTCACTGTACCATAAATTATCTTGCATTATATAAGTAGTGAGGATCAACATTCAGATTTTGAGTACATATTATCTGAAATTCCAACATTTCCCACTCCTTTAAAACATGACTGTTTGGAGGATTGTTGAAAAAAAATTGTAATCAAAAAGGTAGATACTTCCGAGCTTTCCTGGGTTATCAAGAATATTAGTTCACTAGATGCACAGCACTGTTTCCAGATTAACATTAGCAAACTTCAAACAAAATAAAAAGCACACAAACCTTGACATTATATTGGGGATACTAAACTGTGAACAACCATTTCAATTTCCTTTCCCCAATATTTTAACAGATGAGTTGACTCATTTATTCTAAATAGTGCCCTGTTGTTTAACTGCAGGAGCACAGAGGATAGTAATTAAGAATAATTATGAGATAAAGGTATGGTGGGCTGAATCATCTTCTTCTGTGCCATAAACATATATATGAAAATTCTATGTATAAAGCAATGCTATCAAAAATACAGGTAATGTGGCAGTCATATAGAGCCTGATACATTTTATATATTATCCAGGATTTAAGTAGAATCCCACCATCTATACTTTGCTGCTTACTCTTACCAAACTTAAAAGCACTCAGTTATCAATTTCATTAAATGTTTACTCCAACTCTTAGAAACTGCACTTAAGTCCTTCTTTGTGCTGTCTCCATGGTTACTTTTGTTGATTCTTCCTTGAAAGTTTAATGAAATCCTGACCCTGTGACCCATTTATCTCTCTGTTCTTTTAATCTTTAGCGTTTATGTGATGGTGTTGTAATTCACAACCAAAATAAACATTATTCTTCATAAACAATAAGATATGATAGCCCTGCCTCTCAAATGACAACTAGTGAAGTAACATTTCTCACTTTTTTTCTCTCCTGTGAATTGTTTTGTCCCACTAAAGCTGAGTAACTTGGGTAACATATTCCTCTTAGACATATCTGATCCTCCACTGTGTTCATCTGCCTGACTTTGGGGAATTTAGCATATGTGAACAACAGACAGAAACATAAGTCCTGCACCATCCAATAGCATAGCTTCATCAGTCAAAACCACGATGCAGTACTTCATCTTGTTGGAAATAAGCATTTGCAACTTTTATGGCGCACAGAGTTTGAAGCTTTTATATCTTACTAATTATGAATATGCAAGACTCCATAATGTCTGAGGACAGAAACCCAAAATTAAAGTAAAAATTACCATCTGTGAGACTCAAATGACCTGCATGCTATCATAGAACATAGAACATAGAACAACACAGCGCAGAACAGGCCCTTCAGCTCTTGATGTTGCATCGACCTGAGAACTAATCTAAGCCCATCCCCCTACATTATCCCAACATCATCCATGTGCTTATCCAAGGATTGTTTTAATCTCACTAATGTTGCTGATTAATGCTCACTAATGTTCAATTTGAAACTATTCGCATTTCCAAAGCTGAGTAAATGTAAATCTGAAGTAACCTTGCTATTGAAAGTTCCTGGTGTAGCTCAAATAAAAATAATATATTGCCATATCTCAACATACAAGGGGTACAATTTTCTCCTACTGAGGTGACATGAAAAATAGTAAGCACTTAATTGGTCAGGAGCCCAAAATCATGGATGAGTTCAAATTCTTGCCATTAGGCTGCAAGAAACAGATTAGCAGGTATGTCTATCTCCTTATTATCTGCTTCCTAATTAAATTCTCCCCAAATGAGAACTTCAACAGCTCAAAATTTCAACAATAGAACCTGAGTGGGTATCGGTTGAGATCAATCTTCAGTCTTGAATTGTTATGTCAGCAACCCTCCTTTTTCTGCATATTGCTTCATATATAAGACCACGAGACATAGGAGTAGAAGTAGGCTATTCAGCTAATTGAGTGGCTTCCACCATTAAAAGAGATCATGTTTGATTTGATAATCCTCAACTCCGCTTTCCTCCCTCTTCCGCATAACTGTTGATTCCCGTTACTGAGTTGAAGTCAGCCTATCTCTGCCTCCAATATCCATAAAGACTCAACCTCTGCAGCCCTCTGTGGTAAAGAATTTCAGAGATAATCCTCTGAGAGAAGAAATTCCTCTTTGTCTCTGTCTTAAATGTGTGCCACTTTCCTCTGAGATTGTGCCTTCTGGCCCTACTCTCTCCCACAAGGAGAAATAATGTTTCTGCATCTACCCAGTTGAGTTCCCTAAGAATCTTAAAAGTTTTTCAATAAGGTCACCTCTCATTCTCCTACATTCCAATGCATACAAGACTAATCGTCTCAACCTTTCTTTATAGGACAGTCCCTTTGTATCTGCTATCAACCTAATGAGCCTTCTCTGGACCACTTCCAATGCCAGGATGTATGTCCTTGGCAGCCCAGAACTATTCACAGTATTTCAGCTATAATCTGGCTCCACTTCATCTCCCCCACTTCCCACTCCTCTGGCCTTGAACCCCGCCCCTCCAATCACCACCAGGACAGAACCCCACTGGTCCTCACCTACCACCCCACCAACCTCCAGATACA
>NC_057714.1:13277346-13289950 GCF_004010195.1 Chiloscyllium plagiosum | reverse complement strand
CCCCACCTTATCTCAGTCCCAACCCTCGGACTCAGCACCGCCTTCTTGACCTGCAATCTTCTTCCCGACCTCTTCGCCCCCACCCTCACTCTGGCCTATCACCCTCACCTTAACCTCCTTCCACCATCGCATTCCCAACGCTCTTCCCCCAAGTCCCTCCTCCCTACCTTTTTTCTTAGTCTGCTTGGCACACCTTCCTCATTCCTGAAGAAGGGCTTATACCCGAAACGTTGATTCTCCTGCTCCTTGGATGCTGTCTGACCTGCTGCGCTTTTCCAGCAACATATTTTTCAGCTCCGATCTCCAGCAGCTGCAATCCTCACTTTCTCCTATAATCTGGCTAATACCTTGTATAGTCAGAGCAAAACCTCCCTGTGTTTTTATACACCACTCCCTTTGAAATAAAGCCCAACATTCCATTTGCCTTCCCTATTACCTGCTGAACTTGGATACTAGCTTTTTATGATTCAGAGACAAGGACTCATAAATCCCTCTGTTCTGAAGCTTTCTGCAGTCTTTCTCCATTTAAATAATATTCAGCTCCTCTATTCTTCCTGCCAAAGTAAGTAACCTCACATTTCACCATGTTATGTTTGACTTACCAAGTGTTTGTCCACTTAGAATCATAGAATCCCTATGGTGTGAAAACAGGGCATTTCGCCCAATACATCCATACTGACCATTTGAGGAGGATCCCATCCAGACCCACCTGCCCACCCTATCCCTGTAACCCTGCATTTCCCATGGCTAATCCACCTAGCCTGCACATGCCTGGACACTATAGGCAATTTAGCATGACCAATTCACCTAACCTGCACATCTTTGGACTGTGGGAGGAAACTGAAGCACCCAGGCACAGGGAGAATGTGCAAAGTCCACACAGACATTTGTCCAAAGCTGGAATTGAACCAGGTCCCTGGTGCTGTGAGTCACCATGCCACCCCTTGCTTAACCACTGAGTCACCATGCCACCCCTTGCTTATCCTCTCTCCAGCCTCTGCAGCAGATGCTTCTGTCATCACTGGGAATAGTCTCTCTGAACTTTCCATTCGCACAAGCAGACAACAGCAACCCATCAGCCTCAGAATAACTGGTTGCTTGACATTGACCTGGTTCAGGCATAATTTGTTAGCCTAGATGCAGCGTGAGTGGACATGGGCAGACAGATTTAATTGGCTTACAGGTAGCTTCAGTGGACATAGGTACTTGTAACTTTAACACAGGTGGACAGCCAGGTATCCTGTGGCTTGCTGGTGTTCAGTACAAAGGGAGGCCAAGAAGTTTGTGGCCCCAGGAAACAGTGAAAAGTAAACTTTCTAAAGGGAAGAGACATGATGCTGCGTTCATATCAGAGGTTGTGCAAATGCTAGCGGCTTTGTTGGTGAACACACTGCATGAGCTTGAAGAGAAGGGTGATGCAGGAAAATCGAAAAGACTACTGTTTAGTGGGGCAAGACTGAACTCCAGAGTGTCAAAAGGTACTGCCACAGTCAGGCCATTTAGAGTCAAGATTAGAGAATTGCTGGAAACCACAGCAGATCAGGCAGCATCCAAGGAGCAGGAAAATCAACGTTGCGGGCAAAAGCCCTTCATCAGGAATCTTGAAATGTTGATTTTCCTGCTCCTCGGATGCTGCCTGACCTGCTGTGCCTTTCCAGCAATATTCTAATCTTGACCACATACTCCTAAGGATGTGAACTCTCCTCTTGCAGCCAGATCAACTGACAATAAACAGTCAGTCTACTCTTACTTTACTACTGAGGTGGAACTGGGGGAAGATTGAGGTATTTCCAGGGGGTCCTCCTGGTATAACAACAAAAGAAAATACAAAACTTGGTGGCCAACCTTACACATGTAAATGTTACAGCACTTAAAATTCTTTATCCACACAGTACACTGGTTCGGTAGCACTGGCTGAATGCTGTCCTCTGTGAGGGCATGAAATTAAATTCATTGCAAAGGAAGTCATGGTTAGCTGTCTCCACTCTGTTTACTTTTATCAGAGAACTGCATGTACCTGACACGACCTGCTGAAGCAAATGTGAGTGTTCTTCTGGCAGTGCTGCCTCTGATATTGGCAAAGCACATAAGAAACCAGAGAGAAGAGGGTATGGAGGGTCTGTCACAGCCTACAGATGGAGGAGTAGGGCATCATCATTGGAGATACCTAAAATAAAGATACAATGACAAAAGATATTAAGGATTTCTAAAGCCATCATGTCATATTGATGCCAGCTGATAAACGAGGATTTAGGTTCCCAAAGACTGAGTGCCAATTCCATCCAAGATTACTGCTTTCTTTCATCAATTTATCTGTGGCTTATCTGACCGAAGAATGAGTAACTCTGTAGATCTCACAAACTTCCACTATTAAATGCTGATGCAATGTTCAAAAAAGGCCTCTTCTTCATCTGGTAAGCCTCTGATGTGGCTAGTCAAACAGCTAGGACATCAGGATTCTTAGCCATTGCAGTCATCCCACAGATCCAGTTTGATACATGGTATCCACATGATTTTTAAGAGAGTCCTACCACCAACTGTGTTTTCGAAAAGTTGATTCCACTCCCTTAATAATAAAATTGCAGCACAGCAATGGCAAGAGTGCTGAAACACTTCAACAAGGGACACTGCAAACACGCTGCGTATCTCCTGAAGGTGAGGTTTTAATGCTTGGTCTGCCTCACATCTTTCCAATGCTGGAACTTAACTGAGGTCCACAGGTACTACAGCAGACACTGTGACAATGACGATATATTTATAAAAGTTGGCTATTTACAGATTAATTGAGCATCCATCTTACTGATGTGCCTTCTGTGTGCTGACTCTGCTTCTATCCACAGAGGCTGCCAGACCTGCTGAGTTTCTCCAGCAATTTCTTTCGTGGTTTCCCGAATTCTTTACAATTCCAGATAGGCCAACAAAACCGGTTATGTTCCCAAGGGAGGAGTGATAAACCGTCTCCCCTTCTTAAGTTGGATTCAATTTGTTTGGTTATAAGTCTAATTTAGAAAAGGTCCTTTTCTTTGTGAATATCTTTTCCCAATCTGAATGTATTTACATTTTAAAAGTGACCAAATTAACCAGGCTTCCTTGAGTTAATGAAGGGGTGAGTTTATTAGCTAAATAAAAGACACGTACACACAGATTAGAAATGTGAATTTGAGTAAAAGGGTAACAGTTGAAAAGATATAGGAATTAGTCTCTGTTTTTCATAAGAAGTGGATGATTGATCTTTCCAGCCATTAAATTGGAATGATATTGATTATGCTCATATTGATTATCCTGATATTGATGATGCTGATATTGGTAGTGAACCAGTTGGTTTCATGATTCTTTGCTCCGGAGTTTGCCGATAGATTTTTACTTTCTCAACGCTGACTTCACTGGCTCACCTAGCTTCCAGCAATCAGACAAAGAAAGGGCCTTCCTTTTATTTGCAGCAGACAGCTGCATCACGGCTGTCCTCAAACCATGACCTTCAAAGCAAACTAGCATTTAGCCTACTAACATGCACAGATACCAGAGGTTGCAGTTGGTTTTTAATCAATGTTTTTGCATAATCCTGCAAGGGTCAACCACAAAACATGTCTGCAATTTGGGACATAATCTGCAAATAAGCTTTCTGCTGAGAGAGATAGCCAGTCCCTCATTATCTTGTCTGTTTAAATATCCCTGTTTGAAGTTTCCCTGACAATCTAAAAGTGTAATATTCCATTGATTAATGGTGGCACGGTGGCTTAGTGGTTAGCAATGCTGCCTCACAGTGCCAGGGACCTGGGTTCGATTCATGCTTCAGGTGACTGTCTGTGTAGAATTTGCACATTCTCCTTGTGTCTGTGTGGGTTTCCTCTGGGTACTGTGATTTCCTCCTCAATCCAAAAAGATGTGCAGGTCAAGTGAATTGGCCATGCTAAATTGCCTATAGTGTAAGGTGCATTAGTCAGGGGTAAGTATAGGGTTGGGGAATGGGTCTGGGTGGGATACTCTTCAGTGGGCTTGTTGGGCCAAAGGGCCTGTTTCCATACTGTAAGGAATCTAATCTAATTGAACACAGGACTTTTCCAAACACCGGAGAATTTACAGTCAATTTTTGACTGTAGGGTCTCTTTTAATGTTCAATTTGTAAGTAACAGAACGTCATCATGATATTCTGTCCTCCCTGTGTATGTATGTCTACTGGCACCATCCTGTAGTGGAATTGGGCATTTGGTGTGAGGTCACATTCCATTGCTCCCCTATCACCTTATCATTGATTTTAAGCATTCATAGCTATGGTGATGGAGTATAGTTCAGAGTCCAACAGCCACTGAATGTTCTGCTGGAACTGGGTCTTCAAGGCAACTGTCACCCTTTCCATAGGTGCTAGAGCCACCACATTAGTGAGTCTATGGACAGACTCCTCAATCTTTTGCTCCAGTCTACCACTGGCCTCTAGCACACCAGAGCTTCCCTCTGCCTTTCCAGTGTATTGCAGCTAACTGGAGAAAGATGGAGGAATCAGAATAAAGTGTGTCATTATGATCCAGGCTTCTTTGTGTTGGTATCTACAGTCAAGGAATAATTGGATGAAAACTGGAGCTCTCCAATGGCCTGGACACTCATGATGCTACCTTTGAGGGGCAAGAGAAATCTGCACTTTGATCAATCAATTCCTCACTCAACTGCAGCAATGTGCTTTCCTGCTATTGGCCTATAAAGACATACAATATATGAGCAGAATTATGCTATTCAGCCCATTCGGTCTTTTGATCATGGCTGATATGTTTCTCAACCCTATTCTCCTGTCTTCTTCCCATAACCTTTGATCCCCTTACCAATCAAGAACCTACCTATCTCTGTCTTAAATGTACTCAATGACTTGGCCTTTGCAACCTTTGTTGCAATGAGTTCTACAGATGAACTACCATCTGGCTGAAGAAATTTCTCCTCATCTCAATTCTAACGGTCATCCCTTCACTCTGAGGCTGTGTCCTCAGGTCCAAGTCTTTCCAAGTGGTGGATACATCTTCTCCACACCAACTCTATCAAAAGCCTCTCAGTATTCTGTAGCTTTCAATAAGATGTCCCCCCATCATCCTTCTAAAGTCCATTAAAGACTGATTCAGAGTTCTCTCAAATGTTCCTCTTATGTCAAGCCCTTCATCCCAGGGATCATTCATGTAAAACCCTTCTGGACCGCTCCAATGCCAGCATACCCTTCCTGAGATATGGGGTCCAAACCTGAAAACAGTATCTTGAACATGGTCTGACCAGAGCCTTATATAGCCTCAGCAGTACAGGTCTACTCTTGTATTCTAGCCCGCTTGAAAATGATTTGCCTTAACTGACAACTGAACTTGCACGTTAAGTGTAAGAGAATCCAGAACTTGGCCTCCTAAGTCCCTTTGTGCTTCAGATTTCTGAAGCTTTCTCCCCATTTAGAATACAGTCTACACCTCTATTCTTCCTACCAAAGTGCGTAACTCACACTTTCCCACATTGTATTCCATCTGTCACTTCTTCACCCATTCTATTCATCTGTACAAGTCCATCTGTACCCTCCCCATTTCTGCAACACAACCTGTCTCTCTTTGTGTCATAGGCAAACTTAGCAACAATGCCCTCACTTTCTTCATCCAGATCATGAATAGTTGTGGTCTCAACACGAACACTTGTGGAACTCCACTTGTCACCGGCTGCCAACCTGAAAAAGACTCTTTTATCCCCACTCTACCTTCAGATAATTAGCCAATCTTCTATCTATGCCAGTACCTTGCCACTAACAACATGGACTCATATTTAGTAGCCTCCTATGTCACACCTCATCAAAGGCTTTCTGGAAATCCAAATAGATCATATCCACTGGCTCTCTTTTATCTAGCTAGCTCATTACCTCCTCAAAGAATTCTAACAAATTTGTCAGGCATGACCTCCCTTTGATGAAGCCATGCTGACTCAGCCCTACTTTACAATGCACTTTCTGCAATCTCATCCTTAATAATGGACTCCCAAATCTTCCCAATAACCGAGGTCAGGCTAACCAGTCTGCACTTTCCTGTCTTCTACCTCCCTCCCTTTTTAAACTAGGGTCTTACATTAGCCATTTTCCAATCTTCTGTGAACACATGACCACACCCCTCCCTGCCACCCACCCCATGCTCCCAGATCACCACCAATGCTCCATTATTCCTTCAGAGCTCTGGGTGTGGTTGTTGAGTGATACAGCACAGAAACAGACCCTTCAGTCCATCTCATCCATACCAAACAAGTTTCCCAAACTTAACTAGTCCCATTGACTGCATTTGGCCCATAATCCTCCAAACCTTTCCCTATTCATGTACCTGTCCAAACGTCTTTTAAATGTTGTAATTATACCTGCATTTACCACTTCTCTGGCAGTTCATTCCACATATGAACCACTCTCTGTGTGAAAAAGTTGCCCCTCAGCTCCCTTTTAAATCTTCCTCCTCTCACTTTAAAATATGCCCCCTAGTTTTGAACTCCCCTACCCTAGGGAAAAGATCTTTGCTATTCACCTTATCTATATCCTTCATGATTTTATACCAGGTAATTTATCCACCTTTGGTCCTTTCAGCCTCACCAGCTTCTTCTCCTTCATGATGGCCACTCCACTCACCTCTGCCCCCGACCCACTTGGAGTTCTGGAAAATTACTGGTGTCTTACATCATGAAGACTGATGCAAAAGTACCTATTCAGTTGTTCTGCCATTTCTTTGTTCCCTATTACTACTTCTCCAGCCCCGTTCTCCAACGGTCTAATGTCCATCCTGCCCTTCTCTTACCTTTCATATCTCTGAAAAAAACTCTTGCAATTTTCTTTTACATTACTGACTAGCTTACCCTCAAATTTCATCTTCTTCCCCACCCCACCCCTTCACCCTCTCCCCTCATTGCTCTTTTTGTTGTCCTCTGGTGGGTTCTTTCAAAGGCTTCCCACAATGCTTCACCACATTGTATGCATTTTCTTTTGCTGTAATGCTTTCTCTGACCCACCCTCTCAGCCACAGTTGCCTCGTCCTCCCCTTCACATTTTTTTTCTTCTTTGGGCTGAATTTCTGCTGTGCCTCTCAAATTATCCCCAGAAACTCCTGCTATTGTTGTTCCAACATCTTCCCTGCTTGGCTCCCCTTCCAAGCAACTCTGGCCAGTTCCTCCCTAATGTCTTTGTAGTTACCTTTACTCAATTGTAATACTTTTACATCTTATTCAAGCTTCTGTCTCCCAAACTGCAGGGTGAAATTGATCAGATTATGGCCAACGCCCCCAAGGGGATCTTCCCCTTAAGATCCCTAATCAAGTCTGTTGCATTAGACATCACCAAATGCAGAATTACCTCTTCTGGAATAGATTCTAACACAAGTTGCTCCAAATAGCTATATTGTGGACATTCCACAAATTCCTTTTCTTGGTATCTACTACCAACCTACCTTTCCCAGTCCAACTGCATGAAGAAGTCCCCTATGATTACCGTAACAGTGACTTTCTAAATTGCCTTTTCTATCTCCTGATGATACTTTCTTCCTCACATCCTTGCCCTTGGAGGCCTGTACATAGCTCCCATTAGAGTCTTTTTGCCTTTGCAGTTCCTCAACTCCACCTATACAGATTCTGTGCTTCCCAACTTTACATTACTTAGCGTCATAATTTAATTTCTTACTGACATGGCAACCCCAATACCCCTGCCCATCTGCCTCACCTGTCGATTGGATGAAAATCCTTGGATAATTAATTCCCAGCCCTGATCCCCTTGCAACCACATTTCTGCAATATCCACATCATACCTGCCAACTTCAATTGATGCAAAAAGTTCATTTATCTTGTTTCATATACTAAGTGCATTTAAGTATATGACACTCAGTCCTGTTTTGACTGCCCCCCTTCCCCTCATAGTTGTTTGCTCATCTGCTGTGCCTGAAGTTTCTGAATTCCTGGATCTTTTCATTTTCTCTGTCCTATTACTTGTTCTGGAAATTTTAGCAACCTCTGTGGAACACCACCAACCAATCCGCCCATCGCAATCTGCACCCATCCCAACACCCACCTCACAGCCCTCCTCACCCCAACCAGCAGGATTCAGATGGAACCCATCCCATCGGAACTGCTTCCTCCTTCCCCTGGTCCTGGTGCAATACCCCATCAATTCTAACCCATTTCTCCTATACCATTCTTTGAGCCATGCTCTTACCTCTTTAACCTGTGGACCTCTGGCTCTGGTAGTAATCCAGTGATAGTTACCCCTTTGGTTTTCCATTTTCATTTCACCCCAAACTGCTCATACTCCCTCAGCAAAACCTCTTTCCTCCTTCTACCTATATCGTCAGTACCTACGTGGACAGCCACAACTGGATTTTTCCCCTCCCACTGAGATAGCCTGACCCCACACACCAGGTAGGAAACACAGCCTTCAGGACTCTTGATCCTGGTACAGAGAACAATGACTATTTCCCTGACTATACAATCCCCAACTGCAACTACATTTATCTTTCCTCCACCTTCTTGAATGACCCTCTGCACCATGGTGTTATGGTCAGTTTGCTTATCCTCCCTGCAGCCCCAACTCTTATCCAAACAGAGAGCAGTAATCTCAGGTAAACTCAACGGCTGTGTTTCCTTTACCCTAGATCCCTCTATCTGCCTCCCTCATGGTCACATCCTCCTATCCCTAACCACAGACCAATTTCAAGTTAATTTAAGGGGTGTGATTGCCTCCTGAAACACAGCATCTATGTAAAACTCCACCTTCCTGATATATCAGTGTTCTAAGCTCAGACAGTGGCTTGTCAACTCTGAGCCGGAGTTCCTCAAGCAACCAACACTTGCTACAGATGTGGTCACTATGAACCACAATGGGGTCCACTAGGTTCCACATCTTGCAGGTACAACACATTGCCTGGTCCTGCTTTTCTATTTTTAGTTAGTTGTTAATTTCATTTTTAAAAAGCTCCTATTGGTCTTTTAATTTGTAATTATTTTCTCTTTTTACCTTCAATCTGAAAATAAAATATAATAGACTATCAAATTAGTAGCCAATACCAATCAATGAACTTATCGTTTTCCTGTGATGACACACTCTCTTTTATGCTGGGCCCCAGGCTTCAATTTATCTCGGGCTATGTCTCACTCCTTCCTGACCATACACAGCTTACTGGTCTTGGCTAGCAGGGATCTATGGGTGTCATAAGAAGGAAGATGGAGAAAGGGGACAGAAAAGTGAGGATTTTGCTCACTGCACTTACACATCTGACTCCTTGCCCCTGCCCAAACCTCTTCAAAAGCCCAAGTGCTGTCCTCATCTCCTGATGACCAAGTCAGTTTCTGCACTGACCAGTGCAGATGGGACTGTCTTTGATACAACTTTGCAATCTCACAATCAGAGAAACATTGGTCACATTCATGTGAGTAGTCAGGACAGAGACAAGATTCTAGCTCAGCTCAAAATACTGGGGTATCACCACATAGTTGATGAAAGATGACAGATTCAGGTGCTTAATACAATGTTACATTGTCACATTTCTTATTTATGAACCAGTAATTATGCACAGTTCTGTTATTCGATTCTGACCATTCTTGCTTGCCACCAGGCAAATGGCCTTTGCCCCATTAAGGATGGTCAACCCATTAAAGATGAGCAATTGGTTTGAGAGAGGAATCGTTGACTGCAGATCTGCCTTGTGCTGGGGGTGGTCGGGTAGATCCTAGTTCAAAGTTTGTTGAAAAGGGTACAGTATGTCTACCAGTTGCAGCATTGCCCCATTTTAACTGAAGCCTGAATTAGACTGTTCCAGGCATTCTTAGTGGCTATATGTGCGGCTGGTGGTGTCCTTGCCTGTTACTTCAGTTGTTATCCTTCCCCTCTTCTGAAGAGGTTGAGCATTCATCACGTTCCTCCTAGAGCTATGTTCCTCACTGCTGCACAATGTTGTGTAAGCAACAGTAGAAAACACAACAAGCCATTGCTCATGAATAATCTGGGGCATCATCAGCTGTCCACCCAACTGAATCATAGGCATTCATTTATGATGTATTAGTTATAGACAGGCTAATTGAAAATTGGTGGTGTAGTGAACAGTGAAAATGATTAACTCTGAGTACAACAGGACCTTGATCAGATGGCTAAGGAATGGCAGATGAAGTTTAATTTTGATAAATGTGAGGTGTTGTATTTTGGCAAATCAGGGCAGGACTTATACACTTAATGGTAGAGCCTTGGGGAGTATTGGCAAACAAAGGGATCTTGGGGTGTAGGTTCATAGTTCCTTGAAGGTGGTTTCACAGGTAGTCAGGATAATGAAGAAGGTGTCTGGTCTTGCCTTCATTGGTCAGTGCTTTGAACACAGGCGTTGGGAGATCATGTTGCAGCTGTACAGGACATTGGTGAGACTACTCTTGGAATACTTGGACAAAGTCTACAGGCACATTGCATTCAATTCTGTTCTCCCTGCTATAAAAAGATGTTGTTAAACTTGAAAGGGTGCAGAAAAGATTTTCAAGGATGTTTCCTGGGTTAGACGGTATGAGTTATAAGCTGAATAGACTGAGGCTATATTCCCTGGAGCATTGGAGTCTGAGGGGTGACCTTATCAAGATGTATAAAAGCATGAAGGACTTGGATAGGGTGAATAACCAAGGTCTTTTCCCCAGGGTAACGGAGTCCAAAACTAGAGGGCATAAGGTGAGAGGGGAAAAGATTTAAAAGGAACCTAAGGGGCAACTTGTGCATGCAGAGAGTGGTGCGTATATGGAAATGAGCTGCTAGAGGAAGTGGTGGAGGCTGATACAATTACAACATTTAAAAGGCATCTGGATGGCTATGTGAATAGCAAGAGTTTATAGGGATATGGGCCAAACACAGGAAAATGGGACTAGATTAATTTAGGATATTTGATCGGCAGGGACAAGTTGGACCAAAGCATTTGTTTCCATACTGTACAACTCTATGACTCCAAAATCCAAATTTCTAGAGTAAATTTCACCATCCAGACATTTTATTCTATTTATAACACAGCACTCTTTGCCCTGTTGTATATGATGCACTGTGAGTGTGTGCTGTCATTAGCACGCTCAAGGTCGTTTCGAGAGAAAACATAAATTAGATGTCGTAATGGATGGAAACAGACCATAGGGCTAATGTACAAAGTGCTCTATTTGCTTGCCAAGTGTCAATTTGTGAAAAAGGTTGATACATGCGCCCAAAATGATTTAGATTTTGTTTAATGTTTCATTTCTTAGCGCTAGGTCTTGTTGCCACTTGAACAGTGTGTATTTTTAAGTGAACTTGAGAAAGCCTGTCACCTGCTTAGCTGGCTTGCCTCAGGACAGTTTGGTGAGCGTCTTCTAGTCACCTGAAGCCTGGGGAGCTCCAGTCTGCTTGAGGTTACTTGCACAAATGCAGGTGAAACCTTCTTAGCTGGCCTTGAAAGAGGTGTTTTGTTTCCTGGCAGAGGTGATGTAACAGGTCACTTTTCGAGTGTCCTGAGATAACAATCCATGGGTAGCAGTCTGTTTCTCCTCTTCATTGGTGTGCAGTGGTATCACCTTCACCTTTTAAGCAGATCGGTTGCTACACTTCACTGCAGTCTACACATAATAGCTCACTAATGACAAAGTCTACAGGCTCATCATTTATACTGGGCGCAGCAGGAGCATGTTCCCCAACAGTTCAGCAAGCTTCATGTTGATTTGTCAAACCGGCTCAGTCAGGATAGCCCGGAGGAGGAGTTCATTGAGTGTATCCGTAATAGTCATCTTGAACAGTATGTAATGAAACAAACAAGAGAGCAAGCTATCATTGATCTGGTCTTGTGTAATGAGACAGGAATAATTAATGACCTCATAGTTAGGGATCCTCTTGGAAGGAGTGATCACAGTATGGTTGAATTTAGAATACAGATGGAGAGTGTGAAGATAAATCCATTACCACTCTATTGTAGCTTAAACAAGGGAGGCTACAATAGAATGAGGGAGGACTTGGCTAAAGTAGACTGACAACAAAGATTTTGTGGTGGGACAGTTGTCCAGCATTGGAGGACTTCCAAAGGAATTTTTCAAAGTGTTCAGCAAAAGTATATTCCAGTGAAAAGGAAGGACTGTAGGAAAAGGGGACAATCTGCCATGGGTGTCTAAGGAAATAAGGGAGGCTATCAAATTGAAAGAGAAAGCATACAAAGTGGCCAAGAACAGTTTGAAACTATAAGATTAGGAAAACTTGAAAGGTCAACAGAAAGCCACAAAAAGAGCTATAAAGAAAAGTAAGGTAGAACATGAGAAAAACCGAGCACAGAATATAAAGACAGATAGCAAAAGTTTCTATAAATACAGGGGAATCTCGATTATCCGAACGTGATGGGCGGGCACTATTTCATTCGGATAATCGATTATTCGGTTAATCGATCAAATGCCTTTCCTCTGGGGCTCGGAGCTTTTAAGTCTGCTCCCTGTTCTGGAGCAGCACACAGCACGCGAGACCCCACCCACAACGCTGTTCAACATCACCCCCCGCCCCCAACCCTGTCCAACACTGTCTCTCGCCCCCAACACCGACCCCGCTCCCCACTCCCATGCAACACCGCACCCCCACCCCCAACCCTGTCCAAAATTGCCCCCT
>NC_057714.1:13219358-13276525 GCF_004010195.1 Chiloscyllium plagiosum | reverse complement strand
CCAACACCGTGCCCCCCCACTCCCAACCCCATCCAACTCCAACCAACGCTCACTCCCCAACCCTGTACACACCCACCACTCTCCGAGGCAGCTGGACTGGACACCAACAGGACTGCTGCAGTAGCCTTTGTGGGGTAAGTCTCGGAATAGCACACACACAAGCACAGCCACACACACATTTTACTGCAACTTTTTGACCGGTTCCACCTTTGCCCTACCTTTGACAGGACAATGTTAGAGAGATTATCTGGGGAAGGGGGGGGGGGGGTATGGTACACCCCCGCGTAGAACTCCAGGGAAAGTGTGGGGAGAGAGAGGGCGGGCAGACAGTCATTTGGAGACGGTGCTTGTTTAATCATCGCAAACAAAAGACGCAATCACTGTTGGAAACATGTCTTTGATGCAATGTTTCCATCAGGACCTCGAGATCTCCTTCGGATAATCTGATTTTCAGATAATTGGTATTGGATAATCGAGATTCCTCTGTATATAAAATGAAAAAGAGTGAGTAAAGTAAACGTTGGTCCTTTAGAGGATGAGATGGGACATTTAGCTATGAGATATGATTAAATGGCTGAGGCATTGAACAGATATTTTGTATTGGTCTTCACAGTGGAGGGCACTAATAACGTGCCAGTAATTGACAAGGAGACAAAGGTAGGTGAGGACCTGAGAACAATAACTATCACAGAAGTGGGCAAGCTAATGGAGCGAAGGATAGACATATCTCCTGGCCCTGATGGAATGCATCCCAGGGTACTAAAAGAGCTGGTGGATGAAATAGCAAGTGGTAATTTTCCAAAATTTTGTTGGACTCTGGGGCAGTCCCAGCTGATCGGAAAACACCAAATGAGACACCACTGTTTAAAAAGGGAGGTAGACAAAAGATGGGGAATTATAGGACGGTTAGCTTGACCTCTGTAGTGGGGAAGATGCTTGAGTCTACTATCAAGGAAGAAATAGCAAGGCATCTTGATAGAAATTGTCCCATTGGGCAAATGTAGCATGAAGGGCAGGTCATGCTGAACAAATCTCATGGAATTCTATGAAAATGTTATGAACAAGGTAGACAATGGGGACCAAGTGGATGTGATGTAACTAGATTTCCAAAAGGCCTTCAACAAGGTGCCGCACAAGAAGCTGCTGCATAAGATAAAGATGCATGGTGTTAGGGGTAAAGTATTAGCGTGGTTAGAGGATTGGTTGACGAACAGGAAGCAAAGTATGGGGATAAATGAGTGCTATTCTGGCTGGCAATCAGTAACTAGTGGTGTGCCTCAGGGATCAGTGTTGGTACTCCAATTATTCACAATTTATATTGATGACTTGGAGTTAGGGACCATGTGTGTCAAAGTTTGCAGATGACACTAAGATAAGTGAAGAGCAAAGTATGCAGAACACTGTGACACTTTGCAGAGGAACACAGACTTTTTAAGTGAATGGGGAAAGGTCTGGCCAATGGAATACAATGTTAATAAATGTGAAGTCATCCATTTTTTTTGTAGGAATATCAGTAAAAAGGATTATTACTTGAATGGTAAAAAAAATTGCAGCATGCTACAATGCAGAGAGACTTGGGTGTCCTTGTGCATGAATCACAGAGGGTTAGTTTGCCGGTGCAACAAGTAATTAGGAAGGAAAATGGAATTTTGTTCTTCATCGCTAAAGGGATTGGCTTTAAATGCAGGGAGATTATGTTGCAGTTATACAAGGTGCTGGTGAGGCCATACCTGGACTTTTTGGTCCTGCATATTTTTGGTCTCCTTACTTGAGAAAGGATATATTAGCACTAGAGGGGGTGCAGAGGAGGTCCACTAGGTTAATTCCAGAGATTAGGGGGTTGGCTTATGAGGAGAGACTGAGTAGACTGAGATTATATTCATTGGAATTCAGAATGAGGGGGTATCTTATATATAGATATAAAATTATGAAGGGAATAGATAAGATTGAAGTAGAGAGGATGTTTCCATTGGCAGGTGAAACAAGAGGGCATAGCCTTAAGATTAGAGGGAACATATTTAGGACTGAATTGAGAAGGAACTTCTTCACCCAGAGGGTTGTGAACTAGTTGACACTACTTCAGTAAACGTTTTTAAAGCTAAGATTGATTTTTTTCTTACAACAAATGAACTAAGGGATACGGTGAGAGTGCGGATAAGTGGAGTTGAATCCACGATAAGATCAGCCATGATCTTATTGAATGGTAGAGCAGGCTTGAAGGGCCAGGTGGCCTACTTCTGCTCCTAGATCGTATGTAAGCATCATTGACCTCTGCTGCTTTCTTTTTCTCCTCTAGCTGCAAACTCTTTTCAGTGTTGTGCTCACCATAATATGACCTTGAATCTAATCTAGATAGATTACCCATTGATTAGATTACTTACAGTGTGGAAACAGGCCCTTCGGCCCAACAAGTCCACACCGCCCCGCCGAAGCGTAACCCACCCATACCCCTACATTTACCCCTTTAACCTAACACTACGGGCAATTTAGCATGGCCAATTCACCTGACCTGCACATCTTTGGACTGTGGGAGGAAACCGGAGCACCCGGAGGAAACCCACGCAGACACGGGGAGAACATGCAAACTCCACACAGTCAGTCGCCTGAGGTGGGAATTGAACCCGGGTCTCTGGCGCTGCGAGGCAGCAGTGCTAACCACTGTGCCACCGTGCCGCCCACTAATGATTGCCACCCACAATTGATGTGAATGTCTCTATGCTGCTCGACCTTCTTTGAGGTTCATGACTGCTCCTCCTCAAAGATGTACTTTCAGGGGCTGATAGGCATGAGCCTGGGGCTCTTCCGTATTTTAGCTCTGACTTGGGAGTGGAAACTGTAAGTTCCATAGTAAAACGCAACAAATTCTTAGTATCATGAGCCACCACCCTTACCTAATGTTGCCTTCAGATGGTGGGGCTTGATAGTGGAGGCAATGGTCTAGTGTTATTCTTGCTGGACTTTTAATCTACAGACCCAGGTAATGCTCTGGAGATGTAGATAATGGGACTAGAATTCAATAAAAATCTGGAATTAAGAGTCTAATGATGACCACTAATCCATTGGCAATTGTCAGAAAAACATCAGGTTCACTAATGTCCATTAGGGAAGGAAACTGCCATCCTTACCTGGTCTGGCCTACATGTGACTCCATACCCACAGCAAAGTGGTTGGCTCTTAACTGCCCTGTGGGCAATTCAGGATGGGACATAAATGCTAGCCTGGCCATTGATGCCGACACCCCATAAATGAATTTAAAAAAGTGCAGTTGGGAGAAGCAGATTGAAGGTTTTATCAAATAGCTCCAGACATCGAATCTCTACTTCAGCAAAGGTGCTTTGTTCTCCTGACAGTTCAGCAGTGTCCTCCTCAAAGGGGGTTAGCAGGTGTATTCAGATATCACTCCTGTCCCCACATCCAGGTCTGTGCAAGTTCTTCTACTGTGCATGTTCTTCTCCAGCAGAAGCATTAAGACACGTAGGCATGGTTGGATAAACTCTAACTGTGCTTTTATAGAAATAAAGTTAAAAATCACACAACACCAGGTTATAGTCCAACAGGTTTAATTGGAAGCACACTAGCTTTCGGAGCGACGCTCCTTCATCAGGTGATAGTGGAGGGCTCAATCCTAACACACAGAATTTATAGCAAAAGTTTAATTTGCTATAAATTCTGTGTGTTAGGATTGAGACCTCCACTATCACCTGATGAAGGAGCATCGCTCCGAAAGCTAGTGTGCTTCCAATTAAACCTGTTGGACTATAACCTGGTGTTGTGTGATTTTTTAACTTTGTACACCCCAGTCCAAAACCAGCATCTTCAAATCATGACTTTTATAGAAATAGATAGAGATGTCAATCCCCAGAGCTGTGTGTTATTAGTGAGAAAACTCTGGTATGGGGCATGTTAAGTCTTAAACAGTTGAGTGAAAGAGTAAATGTCATCTGAGCTACAGTTGATGAAAAATAACAAAGCATTATATGATGTGTGTGACATATACCTATGAGGTTTTCATCCCAAAAGAATCGTTTATGGTTATGACCTTGTCCCATGCCAGTGTTTGGTGTACAATTATCAGATGTGTATGTTCCCCTAGTTTTGATGAATAGTCAGTGAACTGATGATGTATGAGCTATTTTGTGCTGCATCTCCTTGTGTTTTAAATGTGAAATATGACAGGTGTGGAGCAAGCAATGCAAATTGGTTATTGCAATAACAGACATACAATGTACATGAGGCATCTGATGACAATCAATCTTGTGTCTATCAGCCCTCTGCAGTAGCAAGACTATCTCAGATACAGAGAGAGGGTCATGATAGTGGTACATATTCTGGCAAGATCATTCATTTTGTTACAGATTCTCTTGAGCTGCACTTGGGTGCTGATGTCTGCAGACAGATATGTCCAGTCTACCTTCATGAGTTAGGAAGACATCCTTAATTTTCTTTCTCTACTGGACAGCCTCTAGCAGAACCTCCAAGAGGGCATCACCATAGCATGGTTCCACATTCTGCCTGGTTTCTGACATCTCAAGGAGTGGTTAGGGGTGAATTAGCAGAGGCTGAATGATGCAGAGATTGAAATGCTGTCCAGCTGTCTTTCAAAGCCCCTAAAGTCCTGATAAGAGGTAGATGTTCCAGCCTTCTTGCCCATAAAACGTTCCTGATGTAGTGCATGCAATGAGCTGCGAAAAGTGTAACTGACGAGCAAACCCAATCCAACCCTATACAGATGTTTCTCCCATTTTCAGGCCTGCCTGCACATTCAGTCTTGAACACAGGATTTTACCCAAAGTAATAATACTGCTGGACTAATAACCCAGAGGCTTAGAATCCTTACAGTGCAGCTACAGGACATTTGGCCAATGAAGTTTACACTGACCCTCTGAACAGCATTCCACACAGGCCCACCCCATCCCCGTAATCCTGCATTCCCCTTGGTTAATCCACCTAGTCTACATATCACTGGACACATGGGCAATTTAGCATGGCCAACCTAGCTAACCTGCATATCTTTGGACTGTAGGAGGAAACCGAACAGAAACCCATGCAGACACGAGGAGATTGTACAAACCCTGCACAGGCAGTTATTCAAAGCTGGTTTTGAACCCAGTGCTAACCACTATGCCACCATGTCACCCCCACTGGCTTGAACCAATGTTCTGCAGACAACAGTTCAAATCACACCATTACAACAATTTTAATTAATTGATTAAACATGGAATAAAAATCAAGGAACAGTATTGCAGATGATTAAAATTTGGATTACCTGTTTCACTATTTCTGATTTGGAATTATTCTAATCCTAGCATAACTCCTGGAGTAATTCTGATTTGGAGTAACTCTGATCTGGAATGAATCTGACCCTGGAGGAAACATGATCCTGAAGTGATTCTGGTCTGTAGAAACTCTGATACTGGAATAACTCTGATCCTGAAGTAATTCTAATCTAGAGGAACTAAATTTTGATTCTGATCCGGATTAGAATTACTCCAGATACTGGAGTGATTCTGATCCCAGAGTAATTTTGATCTGGAGTAATTGTAATCCTGATACTGGAATATTTTGTTCCTGATGTAATTATAATCTGGAGTAATCCTGATCCTGAAGTAATTCTGATCCTGGAGTAATTATGATCTTGAAACTGGAATAATTCTAATCCTGTAGTAATTCTGATCTTGAAACTGGAGTAATTTTGAACCTGAAGTAACTCTGATCCTGGAGTAATTTTGATCCTGAAGTAATTCTGATCCCGAAGTAATTCTGATCCCGAAGTAACTCTGATCCCGAAGTAACTCTGATCCTGGAGTAATTCTGATCTTGAAACTGGAGTAATTCTAATCCTGAAGTAATTCTGATTCTAGAGAAATTCTGATCCTAGAGTAACTCTGATCTTGATCCTGGAGTAATTCTGATTCTGGAGTAACTCTGTTCCTGGAGTAACTCTTTTTCTTGAATCTGGAGTAACTCTGACACTGGAGTAACTCTGATCCTGGAGTAATTCTGATCTTGAAACTGGAGTAATTCTAATCCTGAAGTAATTCTGATTCTAGAGAAACTGGAGTAACTCTGATCTTGATCCTGGAGTAACTCTGCCCCTGGAGTAACTCTGATCTTGATCCTGGAGTAACTCTGACCCTGGAGTAATAATATCCTGATTCTCTATATTGTGAGGAACGGGGACCTGAGCAGATACGCAGAAGCTGTCTATGCAGCTGCCACGTTTGATATACTGTATTCCTGTAGTTTTTTTTTCTCTCTGTCTGAATGAAGGTGGGGTGGGTGACCCGTTCTGCCTTCTGTGACGATCTGCGGTGGCCGGCTGGCTCCGTGCTCGTTGAAGGCCCGCTGGACTTCAGCGGCCTACCCGACCCGCTGCCGGCGGCTGTTAGTGGGAGCTGGGGTCCGGCCTGGCTGTTGTCGCGCGTACAAGTGCGTCATCAGCTGTGCGACTGAGGAGCAGGGAGTGAGAGGGGGGTGGGTGGAGGAATGGCGTCGTTGCGGGGCCCGAGTGGGGAGTGAGGGCGAGCGCCGAGTGCAGCCGCTCCCTGGGAACAATGATGCCCGGAGAATCCCGCTCGCAGGCGGCCGACGCCGTGACCGCGGGCTCAGCTTCCTGCGTGAACTGCGACACCTTGCAGCAGGTAAAGCGCGCGGCTCATTGTCCGTGACGCCGCCGGGGATCGATGTCACGTTGGGCTAGTGGCTGGAACCAGACAAACAACAAGGAGTTAGCGGGCGGGGGGAAGGCCGGGGGAGGCCGGGGTACGGGCGTCCGCGACTGAAACACGGCGGCACTCGGTGGAGATCACTGCCCCTGTGGCGCTGAGTAAGGCTCAAGGAGGCGAGAGTGGAAGCGAACCCCCGTTTGGGCTGAAGTCGGGGGTGATGTGTTACACAGACCGCAAACTAAAACAGAGAGCAGCGAATCATAACATGAGGGAACAAAGGGATGCGCTAACATGTATTGTGGTAACAACGCATTGCCATGCTGCCGTCGATTATTATTGATTAGAGTTCAGGTGAATAGATTGTAACAAAAGCATCGGATTGTAACGCAAATAAGGGAGTGACAGGTTCTCACTGAGCCATGCAGAGTGGCGGCTTGCAATAGCAACCATTGGATTGCTTATTCCTGATGGAGGGCTTTTTGCCCGATTTCGCTGCCCCTCGGATGCTGCCCGAACTGCTGTGCTCTTCCAGCGCCACTGATCCAGAATCTGGTCTCCCAGCGTCTGCAGTCATTGTTTTTAACCTCCGCTGTGGAAAGTGATCTGTTAAATTCAAGGCGAGCGCAGGTGTGACGGATCAAGATTGGGGGTGCCTGTGTTCTCTGTCTCAAAATGCTTTACAGTCAGTTGAGTCCTTGCAGGGCATTCGTTACTGTCATGAAGGGAAAGTGACATGCAATTTGCACGCTGCAAGGTCTGGTAAAAAGAAATATGGTCATGACCAGATCATCAATTTTAGTGATGACCGTTGAGCCATAAGTGTTGACCTGAGTGCCCAAGAGATCTTAGTATTCTGTTTTGAGTTGTGTTGTGTGATCTTTCATAACCACCTCAGAGAAAAACTTCCAACTGTGAAGCATAGAAATTTAATCTTTCTTTGTGTTCGGCTTCCTAGTGTAGTACTTGAATTTTCAATTCTAAAACAACTATTGCCTTATGATAAATTATAGATTGCAATACAAAGTAATTTAACATTAAATTATAACTGCATTGTCATAGAGCTTTATAGTGTGCATGGTATACAATTTATTTTACTGTTTAAGATTATGATACAAAGAGAATATGTGCACTTAGATTTTTCTGTAAGTTGCATTGTTTCCACTTCCATACTTTGTGCATCCTTTGCACTGGATTTTTAAAAAATAAGTATAATTGTCATTTTTAAATTATGTTTTTTTAGATCTACAAGCCATATAATTCAAAAGATGGCTTGTGTGTTTCCTGGTAATTGTCTATGTATCCAACAGTAAAGTGTTTGACCTGACTCTCTGAAAACATAGAAATATGTGAAACTATTAATCACTTTCTAGAACTCTATCGTAATACCTTCTTCTGACTGCTTATCTTTGAAATAATTTGGAGATGCCAGTGTTGGACTGGGGTGTACAAAGTTAAAAATCACACAACACCAGGTTATAGTCCAACAGGTTTAATTGGAAGCACACTAGCTTTCGGAGCGACGCTCCTTCATCAGGTGACAGTGCTAATTGGAAGCACACTCGCTTTGGGAGTATCTTTGAAAAGTACTGATCATGTATAACTTAAAATTTTATTTTATAAATATTTTCAGATATGTCTCGTGTTAGAAATAATTGGTATCCTTGAATAATTTATGCCTGAAATTCTATATGCTTTGCTATATTGTATAAGTTAGTATTGCATTTATAAGTTCAAAAACAAAATAAAAATTATATTAAATTGAGGGCAGTGATAGTTTATATCTCATTGAAAATGGGGCAGAAGTCATCCCTCAACCCTACAATGCCCTGATTAAACCAGACCTATAGTATTTTGGGCAGTTCTGGATACCACATTTTAAAGGCATTTTAACAAGGATTTTGGAAGGAGTGCATCATATTTTTACCAGAGTTTGTTTATAAGCTCATATATGTATGGGCGTTATCATCACTAGAATTTCCAGGATTTGCTGCCCTTTTTTTTTGAAGGTAGTGTGGACTGCTGCGTTGAACCGCTGCAGTCCACGTGAAGGAGGAACACAATGCTTTGAAGGTTTTCATTCGGTGACAGTGAGGTTGGTAAGGGTTTGGAATTGTCTTAAGACAGTAAGATGTAGGAGCAGAAGTAGTCTATTCAGCAAGTACAGTCTTCTCTAAGATCATGGCTGATCCAGTAATTCTCAATTCTACTTTCCTACCTGCTCACCAAAACCCTTGAGTCCCTTACTGACTTAAAATGTCTGTGTTATCCTTGAGTAGACGCAACCATCCAGCCTATATGCAGTAAATAATTCTATAGGTTGGTTACTGTCTGATAGAAGAAGTATCATCCTCCCCTCTGTCTTAAATAGATGACCACTTGTTCAGACATTATGCCCTTTGGTCATAGACTTTCTGACATCTGCCTGTCAAGTCCGTAAGAACCTCTGTGTTTCAACAAGGGCTGTTCTCATTGTTCTCAACAGCGATGAGTACAAGCCCAACTTACTTCACTTTTTCGATTAGGAAGATGCCTCCGGATATGGGATCTGCGCAGTGAACCTTGTCTAGATCACCTCTCATGCCAGTATAGTTTTGCCAGTAAAGTACTTTATTAGCATGGATAAAAGACTAGCTAATAAAAGCTAGACAATTGGGACAAAAGGGGCATTTTCAAAATGGCAACTTGTAACAAGAGTGCCACAGGGATCAGTGCTGGGGCAGAATTATTTACAACATATATCAATGACTTAGATGAAGGAAGTGAACGAGCTGTTGCCAAGTTTGTAGATGACTCAAAATAGGCGCAACTTCAAGTAGTGAGGATAACACAGACTACAGTGGGAAATATTGACAGGTTAAGAGAATTGTCAAAAACTTGGTAGATGGAAAAGTATAAAGTTATGCATTTTTCCAAGAAAAATAGAACAGCTAAATATTTTTTAAATGGGGAAAGCAGCAGGAAATTGCAGCACAGAAAGATGTGGGACCCCTGTGCATAAATCACAAAAACCTAGCAGCCAAGTTCATTGAAAAATAGGAAAGACCAATTGATCTTTTACCATTATTTCATAGAATATAGAACATAGAAAAGTACAGCATAGAACAGGCCCTTTGGCTCAAGATGTTGTGCCGTGGATTAATCCTAATGTAAAATAAAATAACTTAACCTACGCACCCCTCAAAGGGAATGCAGTGTAAAAATAGGAAGTCTTGTTAAAACTCTATAAGGAACAGGTCAGGCCACACCAGGAATAGTACCACAGTAGGGTCCCCTATTTAAGCAAAACTATACTGGCATGAGAGGTGATCTAGACAAGATTCACTGCGCAGATCCCATATCCGGAGGCATCTTCCTAATCGAAAAAGTGAAGTAAGTTGGGCTTGTACTCATCGCTGTTGAGAACAATGAGAACAGCCCTTGTTGAAACACAGAGGTTCTTACGGACTTGACAGGCAGATGTCAGAAAGTCTATGACCAAAGGGCATAATGTCTGAACAAGTGGTCATCTATTTAAGACAGAGGGGAGGATGATACTTCTTCTATCAGACAGTAACCAACCTATAGAATTATTTACTGCATAGAGGCTGGAGTATGCTCAAGGATAATGTGACATTTTCCCAATGTCACATTAAATTGACTGGCCTATAGTTATTTGATATTTTTGTTGTCTTCCCTTGATTGAATAGAGGTGTTACATTAGCAGCTTTCCAATTCTCTGACACTTTTCCTGAACCTAAGGATTCTTGGAAGATTGCTACCATTACATTCACTAGTTTTGTGGCTGTTTCCTTTAAAATTCTAGTGTGTAACCCATCAGGTCCCTTTTAGTTTTTCTAGTTTTTTTTTAATAGTGATCATTATAATTTTTTTTTCTTCGTCCCACTTGGGCCCCTTGATTATTGAGGGTGCTTTTAATATCTTGTACCATGCAGAGACATCCTAAAGAGATGTGCTGTTTGATGTGACCCACCAGTCATTGGGTGTACAACTTTCATACCTGGCATTACACTGCCACTGAAATTCAAATACCAAATGCCTCATTTGTGTGATAGGTGAAATGTCTTCTTGGCTTGATGGAGGCATCTTGATATTATTGCATAGTAGCAGTGTGTAATGTTTAACTTTTCCACTTGCTCCAGGGTTGTGTAATAAATAACCTCTTTAAGCAAGTTGTTTAGAAAATATCTATAATGGCTAGCTTCACCAGTTAATGAAATTTAAGGGACACCTTATTTTGTGGGAATTTGAGATAGAGTTGGCACTTTTTTACCACTGAACAACTTAGTAATGTGGTACATGAATTTCAGCACAGGCGTGATGGCAGGTAAGTAAAACATATATCTCAATGACAGGTTAATCATATTGAATAACTTGACCCTTCCGTTCATAGTTGGTAAAGCTTTGATCATACTTCCTGTTTGTCCCACGTCAAGTAAGTTAGCCACCAGGATACACAAACACCAGCTAGCCACAAAAAAGATATGACCCTCTCTCCTCGTAGCCCTGCACACGGAGGAAAAAAATCACCATTTCAACTGGGACAACACATCTATCCTGGGGCAGGCTAAGCAAAGACATGGCAGAGAATTCCTAGAGGCCTGGCACTCCAACCACAAAGCCATAAACAAACACATACGAACAGGAAATGACATCGCCACAAACCCCAGGAACCCCATCCAGGACAAACATATAAATAGAAAGTAGGAGACAACAGCTTCGCTTCACTTGGAGGTTGCCATTGATGACGTTACCTAGCCAGGTAATGAAATGTCTGAATATCAAACCTACAGTTCAGCGAGCAAACCTACACCCTATACTTGATCAGCCTTGCAAAATTCAGAACATAGGGTCCAGGATGAAATGAACAATCCCACATGAGCCAAGAACCAAGCAAGCAACCAATTTAGGATGATCATTTGACCTTGCAATATTCCTCATTGATTTTATCAAAATTAATGTATTCATTACCAGTTCTTGATATTTCGCAGACGAAAGAAACTTGTCCAGGCATAGCACCTTTTCAGTTTTAATTGGAAAACTGTTTGTTGATGCATTCTCCATGATATTGTCAAAACCAAAGTTGAGTTACCTTTTTAAAAATTTAAACAAAAGTTTGGGGGTAACATTTTCCATAGTGCACTTTCTATAGCAACATTTTGGTTAATCAGAGACCACTTGCCAAACAATGAGCATCTGATCTTGGACAGTATAGGGCACCCTCACTTAAACTTGTGATTGTATTGGTGAAAGTCGCAATTTTAAGTAGGTTCCCGCAGGAATCGATGTTCATGTCAGGTTAGATTACTTTTAGACTTCTCTTGCCTGGTCAATGACTGCTGAAGTGCTATGCCAAAAATGTGCAGTATTATACATTCCTAGCTGAAGTAATGTGCAAAGTTGTACATCTCTACACAAAAAAATACCATATACAGTGTAATAGGTTGTCACAATTCAAAAGATTTATTCATATTGGGAAAGGCAGGGACTGATTAGGAATAGTCAATATGGCTTTTTGCATGGGAAATCATGTCTTACTAACTTGATTGAGTTTTTTTTTTTGAAGAAATAACGAAGAGGATTGAGAAGGCCAGAATGGTAGACATGATCTGTATGAACTTCAGTAAGGGCGTTCGACAAGGTTCCTCATGGTGCACTAGCTGGCAAGGTTAGATCACATGAAATACAGAGAGAACGAACCATTTGAATAACTGGCTTGAAGGTATAATACACAGGATACCTTTTTCAAGCCAAAAGACATTTCACCTATCACACAGACTGGAGGCCTGTGACCAGTGGTGTGCCAATAGGATTGGTGTTGGGTCCACTGTTTTTTGTCATTTAGATAAATGATTTGGATGTGAGCATAGGAGGTATAGTTAATAAATTTGCAGATGACACCAAAATTGAAGAGAGAGTGAACAGCGAAGAAGTGCCTCAGATCTTGAACCAAGATCACCTTACCTCAGAGTACAACAGGATCTTGATCAGATGGGCTAATGGGCTGAGCAGTGGCAAATGGAATTTAATTTAGATAAGTGTGAGATGCTGCATTTTGGAAATGCAAATCAGGACAGGACGTATACACTTAATGGTAAGAGAGTGCAGTTCATAGTTCCTTGAAAGTGGAGTCCCAGGTAGATAACATGGTGAAGAAGGTGTTTGGTATGCTTTCCTTTATTGGGCAGAGCATTGAGTATAGGGGTGGGAGGTCTTTGTTGTGGCTGTACAGGACAATGGTTGGACCATTTTTTGAATATTGTGTGCAGTTCTGGTCTCTCTGGTATAGGAAGGCTGTTGTGAAACTTGAAAGGGTTCAGAAAACATTTACAAGGATGTTGCCAGAGTTGGAGAATTTGAGCTATAGGGAGAGGCTGAACAGGCTGGGGCTGTTTTCCCTGGAGTGTCGGAGGCTGAGTGGTGACCTTATAGAGGTTTATAAAGTCACAAGTGACATGGATAGGGTGAATAGGCAAGGTATTTGCCCTAGGTTGGGGGAGCCCAGAACCAGAGGGCATAGGTTTAGGGTGAGAGGTGAGAGATTTGAAAGGGATCTAAGGGGCAACTTTTTCACGCAGAAGATGGTGCGTGTATGTAGTGAGCTGCCAGAGGATGCGGTGGAGGCTGGTACATTACAACATTTAAAAGACATTGGTATATCTATAAGAAAGGTACAGAGGGTTATGGGTCACATGTTAGCAAATGGGCCTAGATTAACTTAGGCTATCTGGTCAGCATGGGCAAGTTAGACCGAAGGGCCTGTTTACATGTTGTACATATCTATGACTATTGAAGGCACTTTTAGATTGACCAAGCACCATCTAGTGGCAAATTTGGTCAGTGCAGACATCAGCTAGCCTGAATTACTTGCACCAACCAATCTCTGCCACAAGATGGAGCATAGGACTTGAATGCAGGTGCAGCTGAAGAACCAACCCCAGGCTAAGGTAAAAACATAGCGGGGAGTTTTAGCAGCCAGGAGGTCATCTGAGTGTAGTGTTATCGAACCACAACTGAGACCACAAATCTCCTTCGGTAATGTTGTTTATCAACATTTCTCTTTCAATTCAGTTAAGTGTGAGATAAGAAATCATTTATTCCAGTAGATTTATATAGTATTCAAGGAAAAATATTTTGCATAAAGTACTTAGAATTATTGTATTTGTTTTATCAAAGGGAGGTAGAAGATTCTGATTTGTGGATCATTCTGATAGTTACACTGCCAGTTAGTGAAAATTTTACTATGTATTATTTCTTTCAGGTTATTGAAATGCAAATTTTTGTGCAAATCCATCTTGGAATTATCAGCATGTTATGCAGAGCCATTCATAATCAAGAGGGAGTCCAAGATCAACTAGTGTGTAACTAAGCTGAAAATGTGTTGCTGGAAAAGCGCAGCAGGTCAGGCAGCATCCAGGGAACAGGAGAATCAACGTTTCGGGCATAAGCCCTTCTTCAGGAATGCTCCTGTTCCTTGGATGCTGCCTGACCTGCTGCGCTTTTCCAGCAACACATTTTCAGCTCTGATCTCCAGCATCTGCAGTCCTCACTTTCTCCTAGTGTGTAACTAACCTGAGTCAGATGTTTGTGGATCATGGTTAGTCGGGTTAGACGATATGGGATCCAGGGGGAGCCAGCCAATTGGATGCAAAATTGCTTTGAAGGTAGGAGACAGAGGGTGGTGGTAGAGGGTTGCTTTTCAGACTGGACGCTTGTGACCAGTGGTGTGCCACACGGATCCGTGCTTGGTCCATTCATTTATATAAATGATTTGGATGTGAACATAGGAGGTATGGTTAGTAAGTTTGCAGATGACACCAAAGTTGATGGTGTAATAGACTGCGAAGAAAGTTATCTCAGAGTGCAACAAGACTTTGATCAGATAGGCCAATGGGCTGAGGAATGGCAGATGGAGTTTAATTTAGATAAATGTGAGATGTTGCATTTTGGTAAGGAAGGGCTTTTGCCCAAAACGTCGATTAATTTACCTGCTCCTCGTATGCGGTCTAACCTGCTGTGCATTTCCAGCACCACACTCTTGACTCTAATCTCCAGCATCTACAGTCCTCACTTTCGCTGAAGACAATTAATGGTCGGGCCCTGGTGCGTATTGCCAAACAAAGAGACCTAGGAATGCAGATGCATAGTTCCCTGAAAGTGGAATTACAGGTAGACTGTAGTGAAGAAGATGTTTAGTACACTTGTCTTCATTGGTCAGAACATTTAGTATATGAGCTGGAAGGTCATGTTGCGGTTATACACTAAAAATGTTTAGGTCACTTTTAGACTACTACATACGATCCTGGTCACCCTGGAAGGATGTTGATAAACTAGAGAGCCTGCAGAAAAGATTTACAAGGATGTTGCTGGGACTGCAGAGTTTGAGTTATATGAGATGCAGAATAGGCTGGGGCTTTTTTCTCTGGAGAATCAGGGGCTGAGGGGTGACCTTAGAGACGTTTACAAAATCGTGAGGGGCATAGATAGGGTGCGTAGCCAAGGTCTTTTCCTAGAGTGGGGGAGTCCGAAGCTAGAGGGCATGGGTTAAAACTGAGAGGGGGAAAGGACCTAAGGAGCAACTTTTTTCACGTAGAGGGTGGTGTGTGTATGGATTAACAGCCAGAGGAAATGGTGGAGACTGCTATAATTACAACATTTAAAAGGCATCTGGACGGACTTATGAATAGGAAAGGTTTAGAGCAATACAGACTAAACACTGGCAAATGGGACTAGTCAGATTGGGATGTCTGGTCGATGCAGACACATTGGATTGGAGGGTCTGTTTCCATGCTGAACAGCTCTGACACTGTGAGTCACCTCAGCAGCATGTACATTTAGCTGTAATGTTGAGGGAGGACTGTACTGTTGGAGGTGTAATGTTAAATCAAGTTCCCAATTGCCACCTTGGGTGGACATGAAAGATCATTTGGTGCCATTTTGATGAATAGCAGGAGATTTCTCCCAAGTTGCCAAACCAATGTTTGTCCATATACTGAAGTCGGCACTGAGAACGCAGATAATGTGGTCATTTCTTTCATCTCTGTGGATGTGAATTAGTTACCAATACAATGGCAACTAATTCAGTAGTATCTCTGACTACAAGGTGTTTCGGGACATTGAGATTGTGAAAGATGGTGCAGAAATATATGTTATTTCTTATGTTGGACGTATTGATCTTGCAACTTATCATTAAATATATTTCAAGGAGTTTCAAATAATTTTAACAAACTCACTCATTTCCCTTGAAATATTTACATTTTCCCTGTATTTTGTAACATTTACTGGGCCATTGTGTTGGATTAGTTACTTATAGGAGTTGACTGGCTGACTTTGAGAGATTTAAAACTCTCAGTTTAATAGTTGTCATCAAAATTTAAGCGCATCTTTTAAGTTTGTAACAAAAATTTATGTCATTCAGATTTGTTTGCACAAGTGCTCTTTTAATAACAGCACCTGTATTGAGGTTAGTCATAACAGCTGTTTGAAGTGAAGTTTGAAAACAAATAAGAGGTGAAAATAATAGTTAAGAGTAAATTCACTGATTTGTGGTATGACAGCAATATGAAGGATAAAGTAAGCTGGACTCTGATGGATATGTATGTAAGTCACACTCATCTACTTGTAAGAAAGATTATGACAGCTTTATTTTAATATACTTCTGAAATCACAACAGCTCTGCTCAGCATTTTCTCAGGACTGAAGTGTCAGCTAAATTTGTGTTCAACTTTTCTGATTGGAAGTTGGTTTTAATCTGTAGTGATTATTGTGCAGGAGAGAACTTAAGCACTTTCTATGATATATAAAAATGCTATTGGAGAATGTTTTGTTAAACCTAATTGTTGTACTGTGATCCAAACAAGTTGACTGCCATAGACATTAGTTCAGATCTCCCAGTCACTACCAATATTTGGCTCATTGTTGTTGGCTGCAAAGGTTTTTTTTGCCATGACCTTTTCTCATTTTTTCAGTCAGGGCATTCAATCCTGGCTGCAGCAGCAATGGGTCAGGGCAGCATTTCAAGTGGAATGAGGCATATTGGAGTACGCAACCACTATACAACATTCAGTGCCCTGTTTGGGTCTTGCAGTAGGTGGATAGGTCAGTAAGTGATGCGCTGGGAGCAGGCAGTTGTGTCAGTCATTTGGTCATGAAGTGGTGGTGGAGAGAGAGAGTTAGATCTCGTAATTATTGAATTATATCACTGATGAACCAGCATAACGGGTAACTATCCAGGTAAGTTCTGCATAGCTAGCCCAAGTCACCAGCATTGAAACCAACACAAAATACATGCATCTAGTGTCATCGACAGTGTGAATCAGTATATTTTAACTGTAAACTTCTTGGGCAATTTCTGCAACCGTGTCTGTGTGCCAAGAATTACATTGAGTCCCAATGCTGACTTAAGTGTAAATTTTGGAAGATTTGGGCCTTTGTGAAGCTGCCAAAAATAGTGGACCCCAACACGTGACACTCTGCCCTGTAAGTTTTTTCACCTATTGTCTTTTCCCAATATAATCATCTAGGGTCTGGTAAGGAAGATAACAGGTATCCCACATATTGGAGGCAAGATTGCAAAAACACATTTTTGCGATGGCTTAAGTGATGTTTGTAATTAATTGCATTCTTTCTGATTGCTGAGGAAAAGTCTGGATTTGCAGATAATGCTTGCCACCCTGTTTTACATAAAGTACCTGTGGGAAACCTAAGCCTTGAGTTCGTGAAGCTGGTGATTTAATTAATGGTAGACACTTAGAATTATTGAATGTTATCACTCTGCATGAGGATGGCAAGAGAAACATGAGGACTGTTCAGTTTGTGGAACTGTGAAACCTTTTGATTAAATCATTGTTATCAATTGACATAATTAAAGATAGATCTGCATGTTGTACAGTGGCAGACATAAAGTCAATTACTTGAGAAACAATTTGCTTTAATAAATTATCTCGACATCAATTACCTGGTTATCAAATCTTCACATGTCTTGAAAGAAAAATACATGATCTGGGAATAACACTTCATAAGTTTGCTGCTCACTGCCTCTATAACTACTTCAGTACCCTTTCGAACTTTATCCTATCATCGCTTACTCTCATCTGGCTATGCAACCTCTTCTGAGTTCCAAACAGTTGGGTGCCCTATCCCATATTCTCAACATCTCAATTTGATTCATGTCGATGTGACTTGTCCTTAAAGCTTAGGAAACTCTTGTGTATACATAATGGAGTCAAATTTCTGCCCTTTGTTCAGCCAGGACCACCCTATCTGTTAGAACTGTGCCGGTTTGGGAAAAATTCCAGCTCCTGTCCATGAACCAACCTAGCTTTAAGGGTGTGCTGTCAGCCTGATGGGGGAAGCTGGCTTTGGCCATCAAATAAACTGGGGTGCAATAAAACAGAAATTGGTGGAGAAACTCATCAGGTCTGCTGGCTTCTGTGGAGAGAAAGCAGAGTCAGTGTTTTGGGTATTCTGACATTTCACCAGAATGAATCATTTTCTTGGTTTTAAACTGGGCTGTAGACCAGCTACTTGACCATGCGCAGTAGAGATTTAGTGAAATATTTTGCTGATTTTCTGTTTCAAATGTACAGTTGTTAAATTTTTCATCTCTGTTGTCTGAAATCTTGTGCAATTCATTGTTTCTTATTTTGTGTTGCATCTATAAAGGACTTCAGGTAAACACTTCCCTGGAAGGGAGAATGAGGAAAGGTATTATGAACTAAATTGCACTATTTAAAATGGAGTGCAGTAAGTAAACGACTTGGTGACTGCTGTTGGTATTTTTAATCTGATCAAATGTGTTATGACACACCTCTGGAGCAGATGGGGCTTAAAGGCTGGGCCTTTTAAAGTAGTGATGGAAAAGGATAGACCAGAACTAAAAGTTGAAGTTCTAAATTGGAGAAAGGCCAATTTTGATGGTATTAGGCAAGAGCTTTCAAAAGCTGATTGAGCGCAGAAGACGGGAATCCTTCAGAAATGACTAAACTAGAATCTAGAGAAAGTAAAGTCCTGTACGGGTGAAAGGAAAGGCTGGCAGGTGGAGGGAATGCTGGATGTCGAAAGACATTGAAGGTTTCATTAAGGAAAAGAAGGAAGCATATGACAGGTATAGACAGGATAGATCAAGTGAATCCTTAGAGTATACTTAAGAGGGAAATCAGGAGGGCAAAAAGGGGACATGAAAAATCTTTGGCAAATAGAGTTAAGGAGAATCCAAAGGGTTTTTACAAATACATTAAAGACAAAAGGGTAATGAAGGAGAGAATAGGGCCTCTCAAAGATCAGCAAGGCGACCGTTGTGGGGACGATACTAAACGAGTATTTTGCATCACTGTTTACTATAGAAAAGGACGTGGAAGATATAGAATGTAGGGAAATAGATGGTGACATCTTGTAAAATGTTCATATTACAGAGGAGGAAGTGCTGGATGTCTTGAAATGCATAAAAGTGGATAAATCCCCAGGACCTGATCGGGTGTACCCGAGAACTCTGTGGGAAGCTCGGGAAGTGATTGCTGGGCCTCTTGATAAGATATTTCTATCATTGATAGTCACAGGTGAGATGCCGGAAGCCTGGAGATTGGCTAACGTGGTGCCACTGTTTACAAAAGGTGGTAAAGAGGGACAGAATGTGCATGTACTTGGAAAGGCAAGGACTGGTTAGTGATAGTCAACATGGCTTTGTGCGTGGGAAATTATGTCTCACAAACTTGATTGAGTTTTTTGAGGAAGTAACAAAGAGGATTGATGAGGGCAGAGCAGTAGATGGGGTCTATATGGACTTCAGTAAGGCGTTCAACAAGGTTCCTCATGGGAGACTGATTAGCAAGGTTAGATCTCACAGAATACAGGGAGAACAAGCCATTTGGATACAGAACTGGCTCAAAGGTAGAAGACAGAGGGTGGTGGTGGAGGGTTGTTTTTCAAACTGGCGGCCTGTGACCAGTAGAGTGCCACAACGATCGGTGCTGGGTCTACTACTTTTCATCACTTTTATATAAATGATTTGGATGTGAGGATAAGAGATATAGTTAGTAAGATTGCAGATGACACCAAAATTGGAGGTGTAGTGGACAGCAAAGAAGGTTACCTCAGATTACAACAGGATCTGGACCAGATGGGCCAATGGGCTGAGAAGTGGCAGATGGAGTTTAATTCAGATAAATGCAAGGTGCTGCATTTTGGGAAAGCCAATCTTAGGAGGACTTATACACTTAATGGTAAGGTCCTAGGGAGTGTTGCTGAACAAAGAGACCTTGGAGTGCAGGTTCGTAGCTCCTTGAAAGTGGAGTCCTGATGAAGGGTTTTTGCCCGAAACGTCGATTTCGAAGCTCCTCGGATGCTGCCTGAACTGCTGTGCTCTTCCAGCACCACTGATCCAGTATCTGGTTTCCAACATCTGCAGTCATTGTTTTTACCTAGTGAAGAAGGTGTTTGGTATGCTTTCCTTTATTGGTCAGAGTATTGAGTATAGGAATTGAGAGGTCATGTTGTGGCTATAAGGCCGTTTGGTTAGGCCACTTTTGGAATATTGTATGCGATTCTGGTCTCCTTCCTATCAGAAAAATGTTGTGAAACTTGAAAGGGTTCAGAAAAGATTTACAAGGATGTTGCCAGGGTTGGAGGATTTGAGCTATAGGGAGAGGCTGAATAGGCTCCAGTTTTCCCTGGAGCATTGAAGGCTGAGGTGTGACCTTATAGAAGTTTATAAAATCATGAGGGGCATGGATAGGATAAATAGGTAAAGTATTTTCCCTGGGGTGGGGGAGTCCAGAACTAGGGTGAGAGGGGAAAGATATAAATGAGACCTGAGGGGCAACGTTTTCACTGAGGGTAGTACGTGTACGGAATGAGCTACCAGAGGAAGTGGTGGAGGCTGGTACAATTGCAACATTTTAAAAGGCATCTGGATGGGTATATGAATAGGAAGGGTTTGGAGGGATGTGGGCTGCACGCTGGCAGGTGGGACTAGATTGGGTTGGGATATCTGGACGGGTTGGACCGAAGGGCTTGTTTCCATGCTGTACATCTCTATGACTCTCTGACTCTTCTGGCCCAGTGTTGGATGCAGTACTGCTTTTCCACAAAATCCTCCGGCTGCTGAAGCAGACAGATCTTCAAAGGTGACAAGCAAATTTGTAAAGCTGTTTCTCAAATATAGAAGTATGAGCTTTATAATTAGAGATAATTAACGAAAGCAAACAAGTTGTGCTAAACCTTAGTAAAAACCTTGATAAAGCCTCAACTGGAGTGTTGTGACAACCTCTGGGCACTGTATTTAAGAATGTTTTCTAGGATGGTAAAAAGGTAAAGTCACTTCCCAAAGGACCATAGGGTTGCCCCCTCATATTAGAGACAACAAGTGTTGGGTTTGAGCTGAAGCTCGCCCTCACCACGCCAATAGAGAGGGGCAAGGTTGAGAAGGTAGGACCTTCAAGGTAACCTCTGCCAGTGCAGTAAATGAAGCTGCACTGTTGACATCAGTCTGCATCGCACGCCAGCCGTCCAGCTAACTGAGCTAACCAAGTTATCTGAGAAAGATAATTTCTGTGACAGGACCAGGAAAACTAGGATTGTTCATTTTAAGGTGGCAAATGTATTGTGGAACAAGTAGCTTCATTCTTTGCCTTAACAAGCTAAAAACATTATTAGCAGCAAAATATATCTTCTGGAAACGGAGCAGCGCAAAAACAAAATGCGTCGGGAGTAGTTACATAGTCTGCTGTTAAATCAGATTTGTTCCGTGACATTGTAAACTACAGATGTCATTAAAATGGTTTATTTCAGTTATCTCAAATTTATAACTTGAATATTGCTTGTGAAGTACACTGGTTTTTGCTTCCTGTGTTTTGACTCTTGTTAATTTTTTGAATCATATACATTTTTAAGTTTATATTACAGTACTTGCAGTAGTATAGAACGGATTTTGATAAGATTAAAATTTTAGATTTCTTTGATTAGTAACAGCTTTACACGATACAGGAATTTATAAAGCAAAGTTCCTTGTACTAATATTGCACCAATTTACCAGATATATTCCATTTAATGAAAATGGAATGTCAAGCTTAGGTTTATTGTCTGTCACGTTTCTAAGTGTGACACTTTTGTCTCTGTCTCACGCATTTTTAAAAAGTTAAGTAAATAAAAGCAATAATTTGGAATGTTTTGGGGAACCCTCCAGTGACACATAGTGTCATTTAGGATGTTTGCAGCTTCTTATTTGACTTCTATTGTATTTTGAAAGATATGGTAAGTTTCTGGTCTGCTGTATTAACTGCAGTAACGTTTCAAATGAGAAAACTCAATGTTTGCTTAGACTTAATGACACAACATCACTGGTTCTGCTGTTATACCCACCTGTCCTCCTTTCATCCAGACAATTTACAGCTTTATTGTTTCTTTTTATGCACGCAATCGCTGTGTTGCTTTATTATTCCCCTGTGTTGCTTTATTGAACATCGAGCCTGATCTTCAGGACACTGTTGGAGCAGGAGCACTTGACACTGATCTGATGCTGACAGTAATTTAATTTGCTGAATTGCCAATTTAATCTGTACCTTCCAACACTCACACCAACAGAGTTGAAGAGTCAAACACAGTCAAAAATCACACAACACCAGGTTATAGTCCAACAGGTTTAATTGGAAGCACACTAGCTTTCGGAGCATTGCTCCTTCATCAGGTGATTGTGGAGGGCTCGATTGTAACACAGAATTTATAGCAAAAATTTGCAGTGTGATGTAACTGAAATTATACATTGAAAAATTGATTGTCTATTAAGCCTGTCATCTGTTAGAATAAAGTGATAGTTTCACTTCTTTCATGTGTAAATCACAAAACCCTTTTGTGTGTGGGAGTGTGTGTGTCTATAAGGATGTGTGTGGGTGTCTGTGTGCACGTCTGTGTGTATGTGTAGGAATATCTGTGTGTGTGTGTGTAGTGCAATGGTGATCACCTGTAATGTGACATGAACCCAAGGTCCCGGTTGAGGCCCTCCCTATGGGTAGCGAACTGAGCTATCAGCCTCTGCTCGGCCACTTTCCTCTGCTGCCTGTCCCGAAGTCCACCTTGGAGGATGGTCACCCGAAGGCCCGAGGCTGAATGTCCTGGACCACTGAAGTGTTCCCCAACTGGACATTCACCCTCGGACCTTCGGGTGACTAACCTCCAAGGTGGACTTCGGGACAGGCCGCAGAGAAAAGTGGCCGAGCAGAGGCTGATAGCTAAGTTCGGTACCCACAGGGAGGGCCTCAACCGGGACCTTGGGTTCATGTCACATTACAGGTGATCACCATTGCAACACACACACACACACACATATTCCTACACATACACACAGACGTGCACACAGACACCCACACACATCCTTATAGACACACACACACTCCCACACATGCACCCCCTCACAGACTTAAGACACTCTGCACTTACTACACACAGACACACACGTACACACTTTCTCACACTCACAACCCCCACCCCAGACAAACACGCAAACACAGACAGACAAAGACCCACATGCGCACACATATTTTGTGGGGTGAATTTGTACTTGCAGAGTTACATTGCACTTTGCTCAAAAACTGTATACATTCATGTAGAACTCTGTTATCTCACTTTTTAGATTAGAATCAATCTAAACATCAGGTCATAGGCAGAGAACACAGGGGGCTAACACCTTCAACATATTGTCGAGCTATCACCATTGTTAACAGCTAACCCGAGAATGCAACTTTTAAAAAAAGGGTTTTGTGATTTACACATGAAAGTAGTGAAACTATCACTGTATTCTAACAGATGAAAGGCTTAACAGACAATCAATTTTTCAATGTATAATTTCAGTTACATCACACTGCAAATTTTTGCTATAAATTCTGTGTTACAATCGATCCCTCCACAATCACCTGATGAAGGAGCGTCGCTCCGAAAGCTCGTGTGCTTCCAGTTAAACCTGTTGGACTATAACCTGGTGTTGTGTGATTTTTAACTTTGTACACCCCAGTCCAACACCGGCATCTCCAAATCGCAAACGCAGTCAGGCATTCAGATATCCAGTGTAACTCCAGTGCATCCATCCACACACCTTTTAAGGTCTGTTTCCAATTGATTGACTTTCATTAAATGAAATTGTCAATCCTGATACTGCAAAACCTCTCATGATTGACAGTGTAAACACCTGACTATCATCCCTTAACCCCCGCCCTCAACCTCACCCCCACCCAATGGTGTTGTCTCCACCCCTCCTCCCCAACAATGCAGACCCCTCTCACTTGTCAGCACCTCTCCCACTCCCAACCCAACACAGAAACAGCATGTGACCCACCTCACTCTAAAACACTAATGTTGATTCTTCTGACATTGGCTGGACAGGAGCCAGGAATTCCGGAAGTTGATCCTGGAGAGGGTTTGGGGGAGGAACAACAATCAGGCACGGTAAGACCAGCAATTGTAAGTTTAAACTTGTCACATGAGGACTGCAGATGTGCGCACATTCGGACTTAATAAGGGTCTTGAGGCATATTAGTGAAGTTTCCTGAATCAGAGGCTGTTGCTGTTGCTGTCATTGAAAAGTTTTGGCCATCACTTCTTTCCACTGTTCTTTTCTGAGTGTTGTACTTTTAAAAAGTAATTGCTTCTTACAGATGCCACCTGAATAACTATTCTAACTCATTTGCTACCCTGAAATGACAATTCCATTTCTTTTATAGTGCTTTTAATATTTTTTTTAACCCCATAACACATTTTCCACAACAACTGTCCAATCAAATACATCTTCTTTCGTTATTTTCAAATATCCCCAAAAACCTGAACTCCGATTAATGACTTCTGTGTCAGGACGTCTGGCCTCCTCCCTTAATGTGTATAGAATTGCTGCTCATGTAAATGTTTTTGACTTCAATCTAGATGTTACACCATGCACATATAACTGCTATATAACTCTGTTTTGAGTTCAGCATATATTCAGACATCCTCTTGTGTATTCTTTCATTAGCCCATGGCCCCTCTAAACATTTTCTCTACTAAGGCAACTGCTTTCCTGATCAGTAGCAGACCTACATTGTTGTTCACTACATCAATGGACATTATACTCTCCACTTGCAGTTTGATATAATTGGATCACAATAGGTTCTGCCCCAACAATAATTTTACTTGGGTGTTTGATTCAATGTCTCCAGATTCTTTTCAGATGCTGACATATGTCCAGTATTCACATGCTTACCAAAGATTCTTGTATAACCTAAGTAGCAACATTTCACAAAATAGGAGTGTTAGATCTTGGTACAATTGTATTGTCAACATTAAATATCTAAATATTTCCATTTTCTCACTTGTGGGATGTGGCTCAAATAGCCAATACTGGGCTGAAGCGCTGGGGGTTAACATTGAGGAATATCAAAGCATCTGTAATGGGAGGGGGGGGGGGTGAAGGTAGAATTTATGCTATGCAGTTTTTTTACAGACCCACTTCTCCTGATCAGTAGCAATTAACTGTCTGTTAACAATAGATGTGTTCCATGATAATGCACAGTTAGTTTTGAATGTGTTCACATATTAAGTCTGCAGGCTGACCCTACATTTCCCTGAAACCTGGGTTGTTTATTCATTTTAGTCTTCCATCTTGCATTTCTGCTGAGCCAGAAGCATCCTTAGAAGCTTTATTTAATATTTACTTCTTATAGTATTTCTAGTTTAGCATAAATAATGTAAACATCAGCCCTCAAGGAATGACTATGTTTGAAATTAACTTACATTAAAATACAAAAAAACTGCAGGAGCATTCTGTAATTGTTAGCTTGTGCACAGCTATATAGTGCTCCTGGCACTCTACACTGATATCAGGTGTCATTTTACTACTGTATGTTTAATACAAACGTACTTTTAGAACTGTCTAGCATTTTTAAAAGAAATCCCTGGAAAATCTCAACTGATCAAGTAGCATCAAGGTGGGTAGAAATGGTCATGACTGCCCAATCTCCACTGATGTTACCAGATCTGCTAAGTATTTCCAGTTTTTATAGAGGGTCGGTTAGTTCAGTTGGCTGCGAGGCCTGTTTGTGATGCAGAGTGATGCCAACAGGGAGAGTTCAATCCCCACAATGATTGAGGTTACCATGAAGGATTCTCCTTCTCAATCTCTCAAACCACCACCAGTTGTCTCTCTCTGACGGCAGAGCAGCCCCCTGATCCAGTAGGACTGAAGTGACTTTACTTTCACCTTTTACAGTTCTACAAAGGTTAAACACCCTAAAGTGACTCTTTTTCATGTCTGATCCCAGACTCTCAGTGCCTGCTGTTAGAGTAACTATGTATAGAAGTTAAACATAGTCGACTCCTCTTCATCTGACATTTACAAATGTACATTTTCCAATGGAGCTGTGTAGAAAGCAGTAGTGGAGTTGCAGTCCTGACTTCATTTTTCAGGAAGAGCAACTGATGATTGGTGTTGAGATTGGTGCTTGGTACCATTTAAAATTCTGATACAGTAATGAGCTGTGAATGCACCCAGGTTTACAAACTTTGACCACTTTTTTTTTGCAAAAGTATCCTGCAGATGCTTTGTTTAATCCTGAGAAGTCATACTTGAGTCTTTGAGTAGGTTACGTATGGTGAAATATGGATTTATTACTGGTGAAAGGGCTTATTTAACCAAATTAGACTAAAGTAACACTGAAATTGATTACATTTATGTGACAAAAGGAAGATAGTTTGTAGTGTTAAAATGCTTTTCTATATTTTCTGCAAATTAATCTTATAACTTTTGTTTATATTTCAGAATTTAAATGAATATGTAACTGCATTAATAGCACTGAAACAAAAAATCATTGATACAGAGTAAGTATATCAGTCAGTTTTGTTATCAATTCATGAATTTTGCTGTGACTTTGTTCTCAGAAAATCTTACAGATTCTTTAATATCCTGTCAAGTTTCAAATGTTTGTCTCCACGTTTACAATTTTGTGACCTGCACTATGTCAGACAGTTCTTAGCCCTGATCAAATATGACTGCAATCATAGTAAACTATTGTGCATCCTGCTTGATGGTCTGTTGGCTTTGACCGGGTTGACTATCCCATTCTCTTCCGATGCCTTTCATTTGTTGCCCACCTTTTTGATTCCACTTTTTTTGAATCCATTCATAGCCAGAGAAATGTTCTGCAGCTTCTCTTCTAACTCCCAAACCATTGCATATTGAAAGTCCTAAGGATCTATCCTTATCACCCCTCCTGTTTCTTATCTAAACACTACCTCATTGACCTCAATTCAAAAAAAAATTAGGTTTCATGTCTATATTGATGGCATCTAAATTGCTACCGCTTCTCTTGATCGCTTCCCTCTCTTTGAATTGTCATACTGCTTGTGCAATATCCGGTTCTAGATGAGCAGAGATTTCCTGCTAAAAATGAGGGGAAACTGAAGCCATTGTTGTCTTCATCACAGATTTGTTTCCCAACCTGCTAACTCCTCTCTGACCTTAGCAACAATCTAAGGCTGAAACAGTGTAGGATCATTTGACGTATTTGACACAGAGATGAACTTCAGAGTATATGCAACAAATCATCAAGAGCTCCTACTTCACTTCTGATTGTAACATATGACTATCCTTGACTCATCGGCTGGTACCCTTGCTATATCTTTATTATCTCTGCACGTAACTATTTAAGCACACTTCTGGCGACTGTGCCTCTTTCATTCTGCATCAACGTGAAGTACTGTAAGACTGTATCAAACATGGTCTGTTCATCCATCAACCCTATTGACCTGCATTGACTTTTAATCTTGTTGTGTCTCAATTTAAAAATTCTGATCCTTGAACTTTTGTAATTTTTGCTTTTGTTGCATTTCTGATTTTACTTAGTCCATCATGCGTGGTCGCAGTTTTGATTGTCAAGTATTTAAATTCTGTAATTCCCTCCCTGACACTCTCCCTATTACTTTCCTCTTTCAAAATTCTCCTTGTCCAAGCGTTTGGCCATTTGGCCCAATATCCTTGACTCATCGGCTGGTACCCTTAGTGGGCGGCACGGTGGCACAGTGGTTAGCACTGCTGCCTCACAGCGCCAGAGACCCGGGTTCAATTCCCACCTCAGGCGACTGACTGTGTGGAGTTTGCACGTTCTCCCCGTGTCTGCGTGAGTTTCCTCCCACAGTCCAAAAATGTGCAGGTCAGGTGAATTGGCCATGCTAAATTGCCCGTAGTGTTAGGTAAGGGGTAAATGTAGGGGTATGGGTGGGTTACGCTTCAGTGGGTCGGTGTGGACTTGTTGGGCCGAAGGACCTGTTTCCACACTGTAATGTAATCTAATCTAATCTCTTTGTGATTTTGTCTTATCTTAATGTGAACATTTCTGTGAAACATCCTTGTATATTTCACTAGATTAAATATATCATATAAATACAAATGTTGTTGATCGACTGGTGGAAATACTTTTTGTAACATTGCGATGTTGCTTTTCTCTTTCCAGCCACGTTCTGACAGAATACCAGAAAAAATGTGATGATATCCTTTATTCGTACAAAATAACCATACTATACTTGTACTGGTACTCTTTGATTTATAAAATTATTTCAGAAATTTGAATTCCTGTTTTCTATTGCGTCTCTCTTAAAACTTGATGTGTTATAGAATTTATTGTTTAATTGTCAGTCTCATTTAAAGATATAAAAGAGAACTAAGTGGCAACTTTTTCAAGCAGAGGGTGGTACGTGTATGGAGTGAGCTGCCAGAGGAAGTGGTGGAGGCTGGTACAATTGCAACATTTAAGAGGCATTTGGATGGGTATATGAATAGGAAAGGTTTGGAAGGATATGGGCCAGGTGCTGGCAGGTGGGACTAGATTGGGTTGGGATAGCTGGTCGGCATGGACGGGTTGGACCGAAGGGCAAAAGTGAGGACTGCAGATGCTGGAAACCAGAGTTTAGATAAGAGTGGTGCTGGAAAAGCACAGCAGGTCAGGCAGTAACTGAGGAGCAGGAAAATCGACATTTCGGGCAAAAGCCCTTCATCAGGAATAGAGGCAGGTAGCCTTCAGGGTGGAGAGATAAATTATTTGGGTTGCGCCGAAGGGTCTGTTTCCATGCTGTACATCTCTATGACTCAATATGATATTCTCAGACACAGCAGAGAGGAAAATCAGGTTGAATAGAGTGTGAAAGGCAGACTCCAAATGGGCCTTCTTCTGGGTTTTTTAATTTGATATATAATTATCTAGCTTCCCTTAAATGGTCAATGCTATCGCCTCAACTCACGAAAGTCCCTGTTTCATCCTTCTGATAAAAGAAGCTTCTTCTAACTATTAGATTTTGAGGATTGAACCTTTAAATGCTGAAACTCCACTGTGGCAGCTTTGGCAAAATAATTTATCATGTATAGAAATAAAATATGGAGATTTGAGAATGGATAGATATAATTTATTGTCTCAAGTTTTGAAATGTAGGTAGACAATTCACAAGTATACTTTGTCAGTTGTGATATATCACTTTGATCAACCTGATGTACTATAGCGGTTGATGAGTTGCTGTCTTCTGACCACAACAGAACCACAGAAAACATAAACCGCAGAGTACGCTCTGGGCTATCTGAGACTGCTATTTCCCTTAGTACAATTCGCTTTTAAAATTGCTCTTAACATATTTCTAGTTACGTTGGTTGAGTTGGCAGCTTTTAGGATCATCTTCAAAGTGGCAGACTTGGATTTTTCTTTTACAGAGGCACATTGGCATCCCTGACAGAAATTGGGATTCAGGGTACTTTCTCAAAAGGAAATATATTTTAGTCAAGGGCAAGTGGAAGTAAATGAATACCTTCCAGAGCTGGTGCCAAAGGTGAAATGGTAGCTTCCTAGAGAGAGTGATTGTTTTTCTTCCCTTGAATGTGAATGAACGTAATTAATTGAATGAGCACTAACAAGCTAGAGCCTCATTTTGTATTTTTGATCACTGGAACTATGCAGTTATTAGTCATTTTCCACTCCCCATGTTTTTACTTTGGAATTTTTCAGATTCTAATTCAACAGTGTGTTTTTTTAGCGTAGCATTCTCACTTGCTATGGTAGTATAACAAATAAAAATAACTTTTTTGAAGAATTGAGGGAGTTTTGGAAAAAATAGAGACTGGAGTTTCCACTTAAATGCTCTCTTTGTTTTGTCTGGCGAACTTCATGTGCAATTTGCATTCACTGTGGTTGTGGAATCTTTGTGCTGCTTTAAAGATTTTGTGCTGGGAAAGCAGCCTGCCCACTATATTAGTCACACCCCTGGGTAAATTAGTCACTACACAATTGAATTTAAGTAATTTAGTATTGGATTGTTTGGAACTGATGGATTTACATTATAATCAAAATGTTATTTTCATTGAATCTTATTTTCGTAATCAAATTTAACCAAATTGCCACATTTAACAGTTTGAAGAAAACCTTTTAAAGCAAATTATGAAAAATATAAAATGCTGTCCAGTTACAATGATTCATGGCAGATTTTGTCTGTCAATGTGCAAATACATTTACGTGAGACCTATGTGGGGGGGAGGGTGGCGGTGTGTGGTGGTGGGTGATAGTATGAAGTCTCCCTGCAAAACGTCTTAAATTTTGGATGTGATACATGTCCAAGGTAGAAACCTTCTCTTATTTCACTTTGAACTACATTGCCAGCACAATATTCACAAATTGTTGAAAATCATGTTAAAAATGGTACAAAATAATTCCAACTTGTCAATCTTTGTGGTATGTCAAATAATTCATGAGAAGGAGATCATCTAATAAAATACTGTGTCACGTTGTTCACTGATTTTAGCATTCATCAGCTTCTTTCCAACCGAGTTACTGTTTAAAAGATTTGCCCTTGTTTTCCTTAATAAATTATTACAGCTTCAAAAAACAGAAAGGTGAGACAGCATGTTATTTTTCAGTTCTTGTTTAATGTGATGTTGCATAGTTAAGAGGGTTGATTTCCAGTTTTGTTTTCTGCATGATGTAATTATCATTAATAGTTTTTTAAGCATTTCTGTTCATCCATCTATTGTAATTCATAGACAAAATAAACTTTTGTTGACCTCCCAACAATTATGTCTCAATCAACAAATTGAGACCTTATCATTAGTGCAAGCATTTCTTTATTTGAATTCTGAAAGGAAATGGAATTACAAGGAATTATTACTTGCCTGTATCAATTTCATTGTTTTTAATTTCATGAAATAAGATCAAATAAGTAATCCTCTGACCTGAGGATTGAGAAACTTGTTATAAGAAGATCATATTACTTAAAATCTGGCAAAGACTTTTCTCTTTATGTTCCTCTTCCATTTCTGCAGATGTTGGCTGTTCTTGGTAATTCTTTGTTTGTTGGTGCACTTCACTGTCTAATCCAAGTAGTTTGTAATTGATGAATGAAACTGTACAGAATATATTGGATTGGCAGGATCTTGATCAGATGGGCCAGTGGGCTGAGAAGTGGCAGATGGAGTTTAATTCAGATAAATGCGAGATGCTGCATTTTGGGAAAGTAAATCTTAGGAGGACTTATACACTTCATGGTAAGGTCCTAGGGAGTGTTGCTGAACAAAGAGACCTTGGAGTGCAGGTTCATAGCTCCTTGAAAGTGGAGTCGCAGGTTAGATAGGATAGTGAAGAAGGCGTTTGGTATGCTTTCCTTTATTGGTCAGAGTATTGAGTACAGCAGTTGGGAGGTCATGTTGGGCTGTACAGGACATTGGTTAGGCCGTTGTTGGAATATTGCATGCAATTCTGGTCTCCTTTCTATCGGAAAGATGTTGTGAAACTTGAAAGGGTTCAGAAAAGATTTACAAGGATGTTGCAAGGGTTGGAGGATTTGAGCTATAGGGAGAGGCTGAACAGGCTGGGGCTGTCTTCCCTGGAGCATCGGAGGCTGATGGGTGACCATATAGAGGTTTACAAAATTGAGGGGCATGCACAGGATAAATAGACAAGGTCTTTTCCCTGGGGTTTGGGAGTCCACAACTAGAGGGGAAAGATATAAAAGAGACCTAAAGGACAACTTCTTCACACAGAGGGTGGTACGTGTATGGAATGAGCTGCCAAAGGGAGTAGTGGAGCCTGGTACAATTGCAACATTTAAGAGGCATTTGGATGGGTATATGAATAGGAAGGGTTTGGAGCGATGTGGGCCGGGTGCTGGCAGGTGGGACTAGATTGGGTTGGGATATCTGGTCGGCATGGATGGGTTGGACCGAAGGGTCAGTTTCCATGCTGTACATTTCTATGACTCTGAGTCTTTGACAGTGAGCAATTTAATCACAGAATCTGATTGGTCATTCCTCCACCCAGGGTAATTTACTCATACCATCCTATGGGGATCACTGAATACATAGCAGGAGTGAGAACTTCTCTGATCTTCACATCCCCATGTATAATTCAGTTATACCCATCTTAACTCTATTCAACTAACTCAGAAGGGTAAAAGAACTTGAAGAATAGGAACAGAGAAAACTCCAATCTGCCAGCATTCGCGTAGAGAGACAAGCAGTGTTCATGTTTCAGGTCTACAACCTTTTAATTCAGAACATCTAACTTTTTTTTTCTACATGGATTCTCCTGATTGGTTGCGTTTTGCAGCATTTTTTAAAATTTCAAACATCCAACATCTGCAGTATTGTGCTTTTTAAAAGGAACTTCAGTATTGTTCCATTCAACATAGCCTTGCATTCAAATTGGTGTATTACAATTGACGGTAGTCAATCACAGTCCTGCTAGTGTTGCAGCTTCTTTTTAATTCACAGTCTCGTTTCACCCCATTCTCAAATGTTTCCATCTAAATGTTGCTTTTTTTTTAATGTTATTACTTGACTGCAGGGATTGTAAAACACTTCGAGATCAACTGGATGAGTTGTTGCAGAAATTTGCACCTCTGGAAAAATGCAAGGAAGAAATGGATGCCATGAGGGTGGAACTGGAAGAAAAGAGGGTAATACAGTCTTAGACCTAGTGGCCTCTTGACAATAAAATAGAAATGTCCAGTGACACTTTTTCCCTGAAGTACATGCTAATGACTCAATCTTATTGGTTTTTGTTATATATATAATATATATTAAATGTATATGAGATGTTTGAGAGATTGTTATTTTGAGATTATATTTACCCTTATTTTAATGCATTAAACCTGTCCATAAAAGAGAACCAAATCTCATTTCGTAGAACATGAAATTGAAATCTATTTATCATCAGAGACTGTCCATTTTCCCCTATTTAAGAAACAAAATACTTTGAAATATCTAATGCACTTTTGTCATTGTTGGTTTTCTTTGTAGAGTTCCATCAAGATGTACCAACAGACCCATTTAGAGTTCAATGAATTGCAGCAAGAACAGGCAAGAAATGATGCTGCGTAAGTGCAGAGTTTTATTGTTGTTAATGTGGTTTGGTTTTAGTGCTTGCCTGATATTGTTTATTTGATTTTTTTTTTCTTAACCTTGTACTTTAGGAAGAAGAAGTTGGAAAGTCGGGTAAAAAGACTGGAAGGTAACTAACCATAAAATGCACGATTCTCTTTTTCTAGCGTATTTGTCTGCTTTCAGGCACTCTGCACTCAGGAACCAAACGATACGATAATCTAATGGCTCAAGTTGCAAACATTGTAGGGGGTTGCTACATTTCAAATCTTGTATTTTGCCATGTAATACTCCATTATATTGATAAAAGCTCACTGCAAACCTCTGTTGAAAGCTTATTTTGGATGAGAATCATATCCAAAATCTGGAGGCCCAGTGCTGCTTTGCTGATTGTGATCCAAATCAACACCTTCCTTCATGGCAGCGCAGTATTCCTTTCGAGAAAGGAACCTCTTGCATGCATCAGAAGCCTTTAAATTAACGCTACTCTGATGTCACATAGCCAACCAAATTTAAACCATCCAGGCCCAGACAATGTATTCCTCCATCAATGTGCATTTGACAGGCAAAGAGATGCAAGGTGGGCCCACCACTAATGTTCCTTAAAAGACTAGAAATCCAAATTACAGGTAGTTATTTTTAAGAAACTCTGCCATTTCAAAGTGTCTGGAAGTCTTGTGAAATGTGTTGGACGATATGTGAATTCATGGAGGTCCAAAAAATGTTACACTGTGACAGGGAGAGCATTGGGCTTAGAGACCTGTCCACACAGATACACCGATGGATCTGCAGCATGACAAGAAGATAGAGCAGAAGCTGCCAACTTGGACATGTGAAGAGGTTATCTGGTAGGCTAACTGTTACTCTGCCCTGCTCCATTCTTTTGAGTGCCATCGTATTCTGTAATACTTGGCTGCACACTGCAATTGGGCAATTTACTCACTGTCCCCCTTCAACTAGAACCAAAGCAGGTAGATTAAGAATCCCAAACCTGGCCCTCAAATAACTGAAACCAATCAAGTTTTAGTCTGTAGTTTAATAAAAAGATAGCATCTATTTGCAGCTGGAATTCTTTTTTAAAATGCTGCGACCCCCGCCAGATAGCAAAGGAGACCATCGTTGATTGTTGAAATGTAAGTGTTCAAAGCAGAAAGCATTGCTTCCTGTTTGAGCTGCTGGTGTTTTACAATTCGCTGAGCATTTCAAGTGAATACTATTGTTTTACTGAATAGAATAATGTGTCAACAAAAACATTCTTATGACTTACTGCAAGTATGAATACTACTTGGGATTTTTCATTTGTCTGTCTGATTATAAACTTTGTCCTTTTCTTTCTAATGAAGAAACAACAGCAAAACAAAATGCAGAAATAAAGCAATTGAAAAGAGAGAAGACAACATTAGAAAGAAATCTGAAGAAAACTCAGGTATAATTCAAATAATTTTAGATTCCAGAAAAGTAGAGCCTATTTTAAGAAATTTCACTGCCAGTGAAGAGTTTTACTCATTGATTTAAGACACAAAATAAGAGGGGGAGCTGAGAGTATTGTGTGCCCCAGCAACTGGGAGTCCTTAAAAGGAGCACATTTTTTAAAGAGGAAAATCCTTTGCATACAGAATCCACATGGGTTATTGGGTTTAAATTGAGTTAATCATCTAATTAATGACAAACTATTGGCATCCATCTTTTGGACTAATAAATGGGCATCAAATATATTTTGGGAATGAAAATAATTTTTTTGGAATAGCAATAATTCATGCAAGAAACTCCTTCATTTTATAATCTCACTAAAATGTTGTTTGATTTTTAAAGTTTTGGGAAAGCTCAGTCATCCCTACTTTCTATTGTTCTACTCACTGAAGTTACAACAGAGTACTTGCTTTCTTGCACTCTGTAGAGTGACCTTGAGATTTTCTCTGGAGCAGAACTGAAATCAGATCCTGAATGTTTGCATCCCAGCTGCTTTGAGCAGTTCCTATCTGGATGATGCATTATATCTCGGCGTCAAATCTGCATGTTCAGATGTATTTTTATAAATCCATGGCACAATCTAAAAAAACAGCAGGGAAGGAAGTTCTCGTGTTACTTTGGCCCTGTTTATTTGGATCTCAGCCAACGTTTTCAAACAGCACCTCCTTTATCTTGTTGCTGTCTCCAGGTCCTTAGAGTGCAGAAGTTGTTTTCACAATTTGTCGATATCACAACTGTGAATATAGACGACTTCGGGAATGTGTGCTTTTAACCCACCTTACGCTGCGTTGCCAGATGCAGAAATACTTTTGTTCTAGTTGGAGAAAGTGGACAAGTGACTGGGGAACATGAGTAAGAACAATCATTGTATCATAAAGTTTCAATAGTAAGGCAAGAAGAATGCGTAATAATCTAAAGTGGAATGGCTAAATTAAAAGAGGAATAATTTAAAATGGGAAGGAAAAGGTTCTAACTAAACGCAGTGGATCCAAAGCTAGGGCTCTTTGATTGATAAAGGGAGAGAGATAATATGATGAAACAAGAAGAAGATGCTTGATGGATACCAGATAAGGACTTCAGTAAGAATTTCATTGAATACTGTAGATTGGGAAAGGAAGTGAAGAGAAAAATAAGACTAGCAAAAATAGAATGTGAGGATAGGATAACAGTCAACATAGAAGTGAACCAAAAAATCATCTAACGACATGTAAACAGTAAGTGATTAGAAGTGAATGCTTTGACTGGCAAAAGGCACACCGCAAGGCTGTAATTCTTATTGAGTACTTTGTATCAGTGTTTTCTAAGAAGGTGGAATCTGATAAATAATAGTAGCCGTGACAAAAGGAGAGGTAACAACAGACTTGTGAACTAAAGGTTGGGAGTGAAGTTCCACAGGATTTAGTGTTAGGACTTGGCTTTTTCATATGCAATTAATATATGCATAAATGATTTGGATTTTGATTTCAAAAATTGCATGTCATGTAAAAAACAGTGCAGAACCTCAAAAGTATGTACAAGCTAGGAGCAGAAGCAGCCCTTGCGATCCCTTGAGCCTACTCTGCCAATCAGTAATGGCTGGTTTAATCACTCCGCATTTCTGCTTAATCCTAATACCCTTTCAACCCCTTGATTATTAGAAATGTATCTCTCTCTGCCTTATAAATATTCAAAGATTGTGTTCTCACTACCTTTTGAGAAAGACAATTGCAAAGACTCTCATCACTCTAACAACTACAGGCTAATTAGTTTAACATCATGTGGGTAAGGATTTAGAAATAATCAGGGAGATAAAGTTGACAGATGCTTGGAGAGATTTAGTTAACTAAGGAGTGCAAGTGTGGATTTACAAAAGGCATATTACATTTGCCTAATGTTTTAAAAAGTCATAGCGGTTGATGAAGGGACTGCAATGGATGTTGTCTACATGCATTTAAGGAAGCATTTGACAAAGTACAATGCAGAATGTTGATGAACAAAATTGTGGCTCATGGAATAGGAGTTCAGTGTCAACTTAAACTGGCTTAAGAGCAGTACACAGTAAGTCATGCAAGATGGTTGTTTTTCAGAGTGGGTGATTGTAGAGAGTTATGCTGTCCAAGTGTCAGTACTGGGAACACTGCTGTTTTGATACACAGGAATGACTTGGGGAGTTAAGTATTGAAATACTAAATTTCAAGTTTTGCCAGTGAATATCAAACTATGAAGAGTGGCAAACAGTTGGGAAAATACTAATCAAATGCGGTAGGACATAGGTCAGTAGAATGGGCAAACAGGTGGCAGATGGAATTTAGTACAAAGATTGTGAGATAATGCTTTCTGACAGAAAGGATAGAGAAGGAGCATACTTTTAATGGCATAAATTTAAAGAGAGCAGGAACAGAGGAACAGGCAGGGGATGAAGTGGTCATGCATGTAAGCAGAACTTTGAAGGTAGCAGAATGTATCTAGAGTATGGTTGTTAAAGTGTATGTGATTGAGGGATTCGCAAATAGATACATTGAGTTCAAAAGCTGGAAATAATGCTGAACATTTGAAGCTCTGTTAGGCAGACCACAACACGAGTATTGATCCAGTCTGGTCACCACTTATGAGGAAGGATGTCTGTATCCTTGAGAAGCTGCAAAAGAGATTTAGCACAACCTTTCCAGGAAGGGAGTATTTAACCAGAAGATGAGATTGGCAAAGCTAGGATTATTCACCATGGAGAAAAAGGCATTGAAGAGAGATTTGAAAGACTATATACAAATTTATGACCGATTTGGATAAAGTAGACCAAGCAAAACTGTTCTCAAAAGCTTATACACAGGAATAGGAACGTTGCTTTGAGATTTGGGCAAGAACTACAGGAGAAAAGTGCAGAAGAGCATTTTTGTACAGAAAGTGGTAATGGCCTGAAACTTGTTTCCCATGAGAGTGGTGGAAGCAGATCAATGATTTGAAAAGGATGTTGGGTGGTCCTTGAAAACAACAAACTGGCAAGACTCTGGGATATTGTTGAGGTATGGGATTGTTTCATGGAGAGCTGGCTTGATAAGCCAAATGGCTTCCTCCTATGCCATAAATTACAGAAACTATGATTTGAAAACTAATTCATTGGCTATGAAGCAAATTGAAACATCTTAGTCACAAAACACATCATATAAATGTAAATTGTATGATTTGTATGGTTTTTCACTCTAAAGTAGAGAACAATGCTAAATCCCACATATCCAGGAAGGGTGAGAGAGATCGGCACCTAGGCCAGGAGGCTTTTGTGGATATACCCATTTCAAACACGTATGCTGTTTTGGAAAATGTAGGGGGTGATGGATTCTCAGGGGAACGTAGCACAAACAGCCAAGTTTCTGGTATTGAGACTGGCTCTAATGCACGTCGACTTCCAAGAGATCAATTGTGTTAGGGGATTCTGTAGTCAGAGGTACAGACGGACATTTCTGTGGCCAGCAGAGAAAAAGCAGAATGGTATGTTGTTTCCCTGGTGCCAGGATCAAGGATGTCTCAGAGAGGGTGCAGAATGTTCTCACGGGGGAGAGGGGCCAGCAGGAAGGTCATTGTCCACATTGGAACCAACGATATTGGAAAGGAAAAGGTTGAGACTCTGAAGGGAGATTACAGAGAGTTAGGCAGAAATTTAAAAAGGAGGTCCTCAAGGGTAGTAATATCTGGATTACTCCCAGTGCTACGAGCTAGTGAGGGCAGGAATAGGAGTTTAGAGCAGATGAATGCATGGCTGAAGAGCTGGTGTATGGGAGAAGGATTCACATTTTTGGATTATTGGAATCTGTTTTGGGGTAGAAGTGACCTGTACAAGAAGGACGGATTGCACCTAAATTGGAAGGGGACTAACATACTGGCAGGGAGATTTGCTAGAACTGTTTAGGAGGATTTAAACTAGTAAGGTGGGGCGGGGGGGCAGTGGGACCCAGGGAGATAGTGAGGAAAGAGATCGATCTGAGACGGGTACAGCTGAGAACAGAAGTGAGTCAAACAGTCAGGGCAGGCAGAGACAAGGTAGGACTAATAAATTAAACTGCATTTATTTCAATGCAAGGGGCCTAACAGGGAAGGAAGATGAACTCAGGGCATGGTTAGGAACATGGGATTGGGATATCATAGCAATTACAGAAATATGGCTCGGATGGGCAGGACTGGCAGCTTAATGTTCCAGGATACGAATGTAGAGGAAGGATAGAAAGGGAGGCAAGAAAGGAGGGGGAGTGGCATTTTTGATAAGGGATAGCATTACAGCTGTGCTGAGGAAGGATATTCCTGGAAATACATCCAGGGAAGTTATTAGGGTGGAACTGAGAAATAAGAAAGGGATAATCACCTTATTGGGATTGTATTGTAGACCCCCCCTAATAGTCAGGGAAATTGAGAAACAAACTTGTAAGGAGATCTCAGCTAACTGTAAGAATAAAAGAGTAGTTATGGTTGGGGATTTTAACTTTCCAAACGTCGACAGGGACTGCCATAGTGTTAAAAGGTTTAGATAGAGAGGAATTTCTTAAGTGTGTACAAGACAATTTTATGATTCAGTATGTGAATGTGCCTACTAGAGAAGGTGCAAAACTTGACCTACTCTTGGGAAATAAGGCAGGGCAGGTGACTGTCAGTGGGGGAGCACTTTGGGGCCAGCGACCACAATTCTATTCGTTTTCAATTAGTGATGGAAAAGGATAGACCAGATCTAAAAGTTGAAGTTCTAAGTTGGAGAAAGGCCAATTTTGACGGTATTAGGCAAGAACTTTCAAAAGTTGATTGGAAGCAGATGTTCGCAGGTAAAGGGATGGCTAGAAAATGGGAAGCTTTCAGAAATGAGATCACAAGAATCCAGAGAATCCAGGGTGAAAGGGAAGGCTGGTAGGTATAGGGAATGCTGGATGACTAAAGAAATTGAGGGTTTGATGTCAGGTACAGACAGGATAGATCGAGTGAATCCTTAGAGTATAAAGAAAGTTGGAGTATACTTTAAAGGGATATCAGGAGGGCAAAACGGGGACATGTGAAAGCTTTGGCAAATATAATTAAGGAGAATACAAAGGGTTTTTACAAATATATTAAGGACAAAAAGGTAACTAGAGAGAGAATAGGGCCCCTCAAAGATCAGCAAGGCGGCCTTTGTGTGGAGCTGCAGAAAATGGGGGAGATACTAAATTAATATTTTGCATCAGGATTTACTGTGGGAAAGGATATGGAAGATATAGACTGTAGGGAAATAGATGGTAACAGCTTGCAAAATGTCCAGATTACAGAGGAAAAAGTGCTGGATATCTTGATGAGGACAGAGCAGTAGGTGTGATCTATATGGACTTCAGTAAGACATTCGACAAGGTTCCCCATGGGAGACTGATTAGCAAGGTTTGATCTCATGGAATACAGGGAGAACTAGCCATTTGGATACAGAACTGGCTCAAAGATAGAAGACAAGAGCGTGGTGGTGGAGGGTTGTTTTTCAGACTGGAGGCCTGTGACCAGTGGAGTGCCACAAGGATCGGTGCTGGGCCTTCTACCTTTTGTCATTTACATAAATGATTTGGATGTGAGCATAAGAGGTACAGTTAGTAAGTTTGCAGATGACACCAAAATTGGAGGTGTAGTGGACAGCGAAGAGGGTTACCTCAGATTATAACGGGATTTGGACCAGATGGACCAATGGGCTGAGAAGTGGCAGATGGAGTTTAATTCAGATAAATGCGAGGTGCTGCATTTTGGGAAAGCCAATCTTAGGAGGACTTATACACTTAATGGTAAGGTCCTAGGGAGTGTTGCTGAACAAAGAGACCTTGGAGTGCAGGTTCATAGCTCTTTAAAAGTGGAGTCGCAGGTAGATATAATAGTGAAGAAGGCATTTGGTATACTTTCCTTTATTGGTCAGAGTATTGTGTACAGGCGTTGGGAGGTCATGTTGCGGCTGTACAGGACATTGATTAGGCCACTGTTGGAATATTGCGTGCAATTCTGGTCTCCTTCCTATCGGAAAGATGTTGTGAAACTTTAAAGTGTTCAGAAAAGATTTACTAGGATGTTGCCAGAGTTGGAGGATCTGAGCTACAAGGAGCGGCTAAACAGACTGGGGCTGTTTTCCCTGGAGCGTCGGAGGCCGAGGGGTGACCTTAGAGGATTACAAAATTACGAGGGGCATGGGTAGGATAAATAGGCAAAGTCTGTTCCCTGGGGTCAGGGAGTCCAGAACTAGAAGGCATAGGTTTAGGGTGAGAGGGGAAAGATGTAAAAGAGATCTAAGGGGCAACTTTTTCACACAGAAGATTGTACGTGTATGGAATGAGCTGCCAAAGGATGTGGTGGAGGCTGGTACAATTGCAACATTTAAGGGGTTTGGAGGGATATGGGCCGGGTGCTGGCAGGTGGGTCTAGATTGGGTTGGGATATCTGGTCGTCATGGGCGGGTTGGACCGAAGGGTCTGTTTCCATGCTGTACATCGCTATATCCCGGCCTTCACTTTTTATCGTTTCTAAGTCAGTCTTCATTGCACACTATCTTGTGCTGAATATTTTAAAAATAAGATTCCATTAGTATCAACTATGCTTCAAATCAAATGGCTCTTTATTTCAATTAGATGTGAGTGCTTGGGGTTTGAGAATGGAGAAACAAAAATTAGGACAAGCGTGCTTGAACCGTAAATGTTGTTTTCTAACTGTAGGTTGTCATTATGGAAGCACCTCTACCAATCAGAGTCCGCTTGCCAACTAAACAGCATTTTCTTCTCATACAGTATAAAATGTTTGGTTTTCCTTTATGTCAGTATTTCTTGGGAATTGTCCTGATGAGAACAAATCAAGAAACTTAGGCAAAATCTGATGTTTTACAGCAATTCTAAGCAACTGTTACGATTTTCAGTAAATGTAACATCAACAGACAGTGAGTTCACTTAATGAGTAATGTGTTAAAATAGGGTTAAATCTCTAAATTTGCCGCTGGCAACAATATGCAGTAAGACAGGGAATAATGGGATGCCACAACATCATACAGCAAAGAAACAGACCCTTCAGTCCAACCAGTCCATGCTGACCATAATCCCAAATTATACTAGTCCCGCTTGCCTGCTCCTAACTCTTATCCCTCCAAATCTTTCCTACTCATGTACTTATCCAAAAATTATGCCAAGTTCTTGGCATTTCTAACTAAGTTATAGGGCAGCTTCTTTGCATATAAAAGGATGGTACTTCAATATTTTTGAGGTTGATACATGTGTTTTCCAAATCAACAGGAAAAGTTGACACTTCAGCAGAAGAATGGTATAAAAGGTAAATTTCACACTTTTTTTTATTGTGATGACTTTTATTTACTATTTGTACACAAGTGCATGTTTTTACAATTTATGTAATATGATATCTTCTAGTTCTGAAAGATGCACAGACACAGAATGTCCTGCAGGATGTTGCAACAAGAATTGACACCAGTAAGTAAATCAGCAACTCAGTAAATTTTGTGCACCTTTTTAATTTTCTGATTTTCTAATGAGCCTGTTCAGAGATGTTATTACATCCCTCTGGAGCAGGTTGGACTTGAACCCCTGCCTCCTGGTTGAGGGGTGGGGACACTACCAGTGAGCCACAAGAGGGCCTCTTTCTTTTGAATGGAGATGGAGCCGAGATGCCAGTCACTGCCCCAATACCCCCCTGAGGGGGAGCATTTTTTAATGATGTTTCAGTATTGATTGTAACAGGATGTTTGACCTTGGATAAGAATAGTCATTGGTGAAGAGTTTGTTTGCATCACTTATCACGTTGCTGCAAACAGCCAAAAGTAAATCTGCCTTTCTTGCATTGATGATCTGCATCTCTACTTATTTAAATGCTGAGATTTTCTTTTAAAGAAAGAAATTTCTGGGACCGATAAAGGATGTCCTAAGATGCATATAGTGTGAACTTGTTGATTATATTTAATTACATGTTGAACATGCTATATTTTATCTGGGTAATCAGGAAATATTTTAAATATTTTGATGCATCAGGTGATAATTGGAAAGTGATGAGGATGTGTATTTAAATGGATGTTTCACAAAAATCACAAAAAAAATTGAATTGAAGGTGTTGTTTTGGCTGCTCCCTTTATACGTCAGAAAAATGACTGACACATTTGGTTCACTTTAGAGAAGGAAATCATACCTAGTCTGGCCTGTGTGTGACTCCAGATCCATAGAAATATGGTTGACTCTTAACTTTCCTCTGGGTAATAAAGCCAGCGAGACCCTCATCCAACAGTGTTTTTTTAAAAAAAGTTATTGATGTGGATTTTATTTACTGTCTTTTTTCCAAAATGCTTTAATTACCCAAATATATAAAAGAAACTCTGGAAGCTATCAGCAGGTGAATTAATAAATGTAGTCATTAAATCTAGAATTGAATGTTGATAATCCATAATAAACACTTTTATTAAATAACTATCTACTTCACTGAAGTGCTTTTAGGGAGGAAACTTATCATACTTACTTTTTGTCGTCTTTACATGATTCCATACCACAGCAAAGTGGTTGACACTTAAGTGCTCTTTGATGTGGCCTGGCAAGCCATTCAGGTATACCAAACTGCTACACAAAAGTCATACCACATGGTCTGCAGTGGTTGAAGTAGACTGCTCATCACCACCTTCTTGAAGACTGCTAGGGGTAGACAACAAACGCTGGCCTCGATAGTGACACCAACATCCCTTGGGAAAAGAAATATATACATTGGAAACTGTCCACTGTTCGAATGTTCTGCTAATTATTCTATCCTAATAGTGAATGTTCAGACAACCAGGTCCTTTAATTTTTTTCACTATGTACTGTTGGCAGGAAAGATGCCCGCATGAAGCAAACATTGAAAAAACTACACCAAATATTCATAAATGAATGCTTGATCTCCTCTTTCCCATTTTATAAGTCCAACTTGGTGACTGTCTGTTTACTGTTGATTGTATCCATAGATAAAGTAAAAGTGTTACTCGAAGAAATATGGAAGTGTATTGAAAAACCCAGTGTACAAGAGAAGCCAAACAAGAGCCCAGGTACGGTGCATCTAATTTGGATTGTTTGACTCTGCTATTTAATGTAAAAGCAACAGTATTAACCTTTTAAAGAGTGGTAACAACACAGAAGTAGACCATTTCGCCCCTCAAATCCACAGAGCTGTCTGGCAAGAGCAATCCAGCTCGACCCACTCTCTCACTCATTCTCTCTAAACCTGCACGCTATTGATGCTTATCCACTTCCCTTTTGAAAGCCACAATTTAATCTGCCATCACCACCCTCTCAGTGCATTGCAAATCTGAAACAATCAATATTAAAATTGTTTTCTCTTTGCCTTTCATCTTTCGTATGTGTCTTTTAGTTCTTAACGTGTCCATCCGAGAGAGCGATTTTTCTCTCAGTTCTGTCAAAACCCTGAATAATTTTGAACATTTCCAGCTATCAAAACCATACTTCTCTTTAAGGAGAATATCATCAGTCTCTCCTTGTAAACAATGACCTTCATCCCTGGAATATCCATATATATCTTGTCTTTTCCCCTCTGTACTCATGCATAAAATTCTGACTTTCATGGTTCCCGCAAGGAATAAGTTAGGGCAATGTACGAAAACCATCTCCTCTCTAATAGTAGCAGAATGTTCTGATGTTGTTTTGTCTGCCATTCTTTAATTCCAACTTTTCCAAGACCATTCCACTCAGAACTAAATCCAGCAATCCATTCATTCTCATAGGATGAAATGCACTGATCGTGAAAATACTCCCAAGCACTCAAGAAAACTCTTTCCCCCTTTCTACGCTATTGCTTTCCTAGTTTGTATTAGGATACATAAACAACCATCCACGCAACAATTTCCAAATGCTTCATTAAAAAGTCAGAAGTAGAGATATTTGTTGATGATTGCACAATGTCCAGCACTATTCGTGACTCCGATACTGAAGCAGTCCGTGCCCAAATGCATCAAGACTGGGACATTATCCAGGTTTGGGCTGACAAATGGAAAGTAACATCCATGCCAGACAAATGCCAAACAGTTACCACCCCTAACTAGAGTGAATCTAAGCAACATTGCTTAGCATCAAATGACTTCCTCGTCTTCAGAGTTAACGTTGACCAGAAACAAAACTGAACTAGCTATTTAAGCATAGTGGCTACAGAGCAAGTCAGAGGCTAGGAATCTTGCAGCAAGTAATTCACCTCCACAAACGCGTCCACCATCTACAAGGCATAAGTCAGGGATATAGTAGAATACTCACCATTTGCAGCTCTAATAACACTCAACAAGCTTGATACCATCCAGGACAAAGCAATCACTTGATCAGCACAATATGCAAAACATTCATTTCCTCTAAGGTGGGAATATCACCACTTGCAGGTTCCCTTCCAAGCCACTCACCACCTAGACTTGGAAATGTATTGCTGTCCTTCAATGTCACTCAAAAACCTGGAACTCCCTACCTCATGGTATTGTGGGTCTACACACAGCACGTGGACAGCGGTAATTCAAGAAAGCAGGTCACAGCTCCCTTCTCAAGGGCAGCTGGAAGAGGCAGTAAATGCTCGCCCAGCCAGCGACATCCACATCTCATAAATGAATTGAAAGTTTCCCATATCAGTACTTAAAAATTCTTCCACCAATCTACAATTTCCATCCAACTGTATTCCATCATATTTTCCACTTGCTGGCTTGGAGGATACAGTTATGTCAAGAATTCGCTACTGTTAAGCAAAAAGCTTAAATGCTAATATTGCTCCGAATTCTTGAATTCTTATGACAGCGCATTTTTAAAAGGTAAAGCTCAACTATTTGAGTATGTTTAACGTTTTCTCCAATCTAACCTGGTATAGGCAAGAGAGGACCTTCGCAGAAGAAAACTAAGATGCTTAGAAGTAGTCTAAGTAACCCAAGTCACAGCAGTCCAATGGAAACTTCAGAGCTGCCAACATCTTCACTCCCATGTCAATTGGAGTGCAACCAAGAAGAAAACAATTTCTCAAAGATGGATGAGAGTTTGGCTGATGAAGGACTGAAGAGCAATGGTGACAGTGCCTTCTATGATGACAAAACTATAGAGCTAACTCAACACAAAGATCCTACTGACAGTGCAAACACTTCAAGTAGTGATATTGATAGCGATGATGGTGATGATGATGATGAGCAAGATGCTTTAAGCCGGCAGCTGCAAGAAATACTTGATTGGACTGAACCTCTTCCTCCTCAACTGTCTCCGTTGCCATGTTCTCCTTCATCTAAAAAGGCAGGTCTAAACAAAATGTTAGTTGTCATAGAAAACTTAATTTTATTGTTTTATCAAATATTTTATTAATATCTCATTGGTTTTGCACCAATGCTGTGTTGGGTCATTGTGCTTCCAGGTTTCAGAACATTAGAGAACAGTAATAAATATTTCATTGTAGCTAACATAATTAACACCAAGGTTATTTGGATAAGACTGAGGTACAACAGGGAATTACTACTCGGTTTGTTCTCTGTAATAGCCTGGAGAAAATGTAAAAGTGGTTGAGATAATGAATGATTAAGTACACTTGCACACCATCCTTATATTTTGATACCTTGCCTTAAATCCAGCCCAGGAAGGTGGGGTTAAGGTTTCCTTTTTTTAATCAGTTTTTGGTGACAATCAAACCAGGGAACAAGGTGACTTCCAAAACTCAGTACTCATGGGAATTAAAGTAATAATTCCACACGTAGAACCCAGTAAGTGAGTTGGATGGGAACGAATAATAATTCGGGAGAGTGGGAAGTGTTTCTTTTAAGACCAAGTTTATGCTGAAGTTGATATTTAGGGAGCTTCACTGAATAATTGTTGGAACACTTGTATTGTTTTCTACGGTCAATGTAATATAAGCAATGTATGAATTTATTTTTCACAAAAAAAGCCATCGGAATAAAGTCCTACCCACGTAGAAAGGGCATTCAAACTCTAGTTTATTTGACTGATACTTTATATCATAGTTAATCTATGTCTCAATTTCATTTATCCATCTTTGCTGTGCAATCTCTCTTTGCCCTTACCTAACAACTCAAACAATCCTAGTCTTGGCGATTTTATTTAACAAAGTCCCCGCTGTTTGGGAGGAATCAGTGTACATGTATTCCAGAATGTAGATTGTTAGTTTCCTTCCTGCACCCACTAATCCACCAATGCAACAGCTGATATTTGAAATGATGTTACAGAAAATTCCAACAGCACTGTTGTTTCAATGGCATCTAATCTTAAAACAGTGCAGCCAGAAAGGTTAAAACTGTGAAGAATATGGAATAGGCACTTGCATTATAAAGAGAACGAAGGAGGACATCAAAGGAGATTTATTGGGATGTTGCCTTGGATGATACTCTTGAGCTATATAGGGAGGCTATTAAACTCTGGTTGTTTTCTTTGGAGCAGAGAAGGCTGAGGCAGGACCTGATTGAGGTTGTATGTGATTATGAGCGGCACGGACAGGGAAATTAGAAAGCAGCTCTTCCTTTAGTTGAAAGGTCAGTGACAAGGTGTTAGAATTTTAAGTTAAAAGGCAGGCTATTTAGAGGGGGTTTCATGAAAGCTCTTTTCACGCAAGAGGGTTGTGGGAATCTGGAATGCAGTAGCTGGGAGGTTAGTTAAGGTGGGAAACCTCACAACCTTGAGAAAGTACTTGGAAGGCCACTTAAAATGTCATGGCATTCAAAGCGATTGGCCTGGTGCTAGAACATGGTTCAAGTATAGATTTGGAGTAAGTTTTTGTCGAGCAGACTTGACGACCTGAGGGGTCTCTTCTGTACTGTAAGATTCTGTAACATTTTATCACATTGAACCAGTGCTCATAGACAACTAAGGGTACAATATTTGAAGCAGTAACTGGGTTTGGGAGCAACTTAGCTTTATCTGCATCACTGTGTGCTATGAGAAGGCCCTTTCACAAAAAACAGTACACGATTTAAAATGGTAATCAGTGATAAGAGATTTTGAAAGAGGGGCTTTTGTTAAGTGTGGGTACGTAGATCTCTAGACTTTGCCAGTGAAAGCAATAGTGGGTAATTGAGCAAGAGGTAAAAGTTTTGTGTGATGTGCCATTCTGTACATCTTTCCTGTCCTTAGGTCGTTGAATCACTTCTGGCATTGTATCTATTAGCCAACACGACACTTCTAGTTACCTCAGCAGTTTCCATCCACACTACTTTCTCTGTAGCAGTTCTCTCCCATCATTAAGAAAGGCTGTTTCCCTGCAGACCATATCTGTGAAGCTTTGGGACTCCATTATATCAGTTCATCCTTTGTTCACTTACCTCCCTAACCCAATAGCTCAGATGAAGTAATCACAAACCAATAGTGATGAAACTAATTTGGGAATTCAGCCAGGTTAAAAAACTACTGATAGACATACTACTGAAACCTCAGGGTTCTTAATGTAAAATTAGATGTACCACCCTAAACTGAACTGAATTGCCTACTCCTGCTACTAGCTATGTTCTTAGAAGTGTCAGTTGTGATTTTAAAATCTTGTAAGTGTCAATGTCTCTAAGAAATTTCACCTGGGACAAGCTTCATTTTCTTTACCAGTTCTGTCCCTTATTCTTGCCTGAAACAGTTAACTGCTCAGTGTAGTGAGCATTCTCCAAGTCCTAGCCCAAGAAACTATTTGTGTTCATGCTAAGGACATGTCTGGCTCCATTACCCCTACTCCCATGTTAATGCATTTTCAACAACTGTATGATACATGATAATGTGGGAGTCTTTAACTTTCCTGAACTCTGAGACACTAAGTGAATTGTAGCATTCCAACTAATGTCCCAATTGAAATTTGAAACTCAGCACTTAACCTTAGAATTTTCCTTGTCTCTCTAACTCAGTTACTAATTCAGATATTAAGACAGCTTGATTAATTGACTTCTTTTAAAACACTGTAAAAGTAATGTCATAGTGGTTTGTTTTTGTTTTGTTCAGACTGCTTAAAAAAATCAGAAAAATGTAAATAAAATATTCTTTCTCTTCTGCAGCAAATCCTGTTTGGCGATATTACCGATTCAAGCGACGATGAAGATATTAATCTTCCTGGAAGGAACTGCAGTGAAAGTGTAGCAGAGACTGATCAAGTGGATAATTCTGGATGCACCAAGGTGCTGACAACTGATCAGGCATCCCTGATGGAAGCAGGCATTTCTGCAAGTGTGTGTGAACAGTTACCTGCAGAAAAAATGGATTGTTCTGAGGCAGAAATTGATGATCTGAATGAGCAATGTTCAACAAAAACTGAAGTAGAGGCTGAATTTTCAGACTCTTCTTTGATTGTCGAAGATGCTCAGTGTAGAAATGAGAACGGCGCTGAAGTTCAGTCCTTATTTGAGGAAACTCCAGGGAACTGTGATGTGACCAGAAATCCAGAAATGTGTGATGTTGATTCTGTCCCTGTTGCTAAAAATGACACAACATCTCCGCAATACAATTGCAATGCTGATGTGAAGAGGGATGATGATACAGAAAGTTCAGAAAACACTGTGGTTTCAGTAGAATCTAATCTTGAAACAGTGGAACCAGAATTTGAAAAGACGCAGCCATGCAGTAGAGAAGAATATGGCGTAGAAACTTGTGTTAAAGAAGTGGACAAGGAACAGCTTGTGTCGGATGAAGTGCCTGCTAGTGGACAGTTAGAAACAACATTTGAAGCAATGGAGGTGTCAGAATTTAATTGTAATAGTCTTACATGTCACAATCAAAAAAGTGAAGGCATAATAACTTCAGTGCTGGCCACTGATATGGAGCACACCACATCAGAATGCACGACAAAGAAGCAAATTGGTATTAGCACAGGGGAAGAAGAAATATCATTTTCACAGCTGAACAATACAGAAGTTGACAGTGTTGCTCTGATGAATAACTCTGACGAATGTATTCCTGCAGAGGACATGGAGGTAGAGGAAAGGAATTGCAATAGCTTTACACTTGACAGGCAAAAGAGTGAATGTTCACAGATTTTGTTGCAGCCAACTGATGTGGAACTTTCTCAAACAAACTCACTGACAACAGAACAAAATCTTAACAAAATGGAGGAGAAAACCCCATCAGCTGAGACTTACTGTTCTAAAGAAATTGATGTTTCTCAGCACATGTCTGAGACCTGCACTGCTACAGGGTGTGCAGAGGTGGAGGAAGTTACTTTGGATGGTTCCATGTCTAATCACAAAGATAAATGCATACTGACTTCAATGTCAGTCACTGATTCTGAGCAAACACCTAATGAACTTGCTGCAAAAGATCAAATACAGGCAGTATCATCGCTAGCAGATTTTGAGTGTCCCACAGAAACCAGTATATCCCAGGATAAGGCAAAGAACCATTTTTCTCCATCGGACAAAGAAATAAACATCAATTCTGTTGGTCTAACATCAGATAATCAAAAAGATGAAGACAGACTGACTTCTGTGTCCATTGACACTGAAGAGTTGGATGCAAAGGAACATAAGGAGATTGACAGAATACAAGAGACCGGAGTAGTTGGCAAGTTTGACAATTCTGTCATAGCTCAGGACAGGTCCAAGGACCATTTCGACACTGAACATGTGGTAAAAGGCTTAGATTCCACAGCTTCTGCCTTTGACAGCCCTAACAATGAACCTGTAGTACTTTCAGAGCCTGAATTTATTCAACAGGCCGAATCATCCTTTATAATAAAGGAGAAAGACAGTTTCAGCAAACTCAATGAGGTGTCTTCGCATGAATCTGACTGCTCTGATGTCATTCAAGAGAGTTCCATTTGCAGTACAGATACGGAGATGGACGAAGTAGAATTGAATAGTTCTACATCTGATGTAACAAACAATACATGTACACCAACCTTGGTACCATTCAGTACTCGGATGACTGAAGTGGAGACCACGGCAAATGGTCAAGATTATCTTAAAATGAGAGAGCTGCCTTCGCCACTTTTTGAGTTTGACAGTTCTGAGATATCTGGTGTTACACAGGATCAAAGCAAAGACTATCTTTCAACACACATTGTAGACCTGGAGGAAGGTAGTTCCAACGGATCGGCATTTATCGAATGCACATTGATTTCAGTGCAGTCTTCCATAGAAGAATCCGAAACCAAGTCCATAATAGAGGAAGATGGCATGATTACCAAAACTAGTGAAGCACCTTCACCCCTCGAGTCAGATTGTTCTTCTGTTTTGACTGATCTTGCTGAGGACAAATCCTCAGATTGTACTTTTATGGGAATCTCCAGCAAATCTGAAAAGCCGAATTTCCTTTCCACAGGATCAGAATCAACTGGAGATGCTCAAAAAGTAGAAGACCTTGTTTGTGAAACTGCAGTTGACAAATGGAATGAAGAAGAAGATAAAGTTGTGGAAAATGAAAAAGAAGAATGTCACATGGGAGAGATAAGCAATCAAGAATCTAGCACAGACTCAACTCAAATTTGTGAGATGAATCTGCAGAACTCTGAGGCAGAAGCCTCTGTGTTGGTTAGAAAAATCAAAAGAAAGCAATGGCATTCAAAGGTTCTAACTCCCGAGGAAGAAAAGCAAGAAGCCATTAATCAAAAGGTAGTTGAACTAGACACCACAGCTGATGTTAGCATGCGTGAAAGCTCGTCTCATGACGTCGAAGCTCAGATTGTGAATCAGAAACTCGAAGCTGAACACCACACCTTTTCTGTTCATGGCCATGTTACAGTTCAATGTGACAAAGTACCTTTTTCTTCCGTCTGTGTATCAGAAGGTACTGAAACTATTTGTAAAATTGAAAGTGTAATAAATGCTAAGGAAGATCAAGTGGCTATTCATCCTGACTCTATTGAGAGTAAAACTGAGCCAGTAACTTTGGATAAAGATTTTTCACAAGACATCTGTCAGACTCCAGCAATCAAAGAAAATGATTTGAATTCTGAAGGTGACAAACATGGGGATAATACTGTGTCAAGAACATATGGGGTTTCAGCTCCAGATTTAGATACCCCTGCGATAAAGAATTGTGAGAATGAACCTCTTTCGGAATCGAGCACCAACACTGACAGGTTGTTAGGATGTGCACGTATAGAAAATAAATGTTTGGAAAACAATTGTCTGCAAAATGATCCAGAGATTGTGGAGAAATTGAGAAACTCTTCTGACGTTTGTTTCAATAAAGACAATGACATGAAAGAGAAGGATGGCTTGCAAACAGACAAGAATACCATTGGAATTGTACACAAAATGCCCAATTGCATCTCAAATGTAAAAACAATGAATAATTCTACAAATACACCTACGGAGGGAATCTCTGGTCATGTACATCTTGTACAAACAGTAGACAGTTCAACACAAACTGAATTAATGTGTGTTGGTTCACAAACTGTGCTTTACACTAGCAGTGATCTTAAGGCTGCTCCTCAGACAGATATTGTTGAAGCAAGTAAAGTAGGAACACCAAATGCAAAACAACATTCTAATTATTGTGATTTGTGGAATCCATCACTTCCAGATGTTCCTTCAGACCATCGCAGATCCATTTACACAGTGGCTTCACATGATACAGAGGCATTATTTGAAAGTACAGTTGACAATTCAGTGGCTATGGAATCATTTGGAACTTCAGAATGTGAGCATGCCTCTAAAAAGACTGCAAAAACCAAAAAAGTGCAATTAGGTAGAAGAATGCCACGAAGTTTGGCTGAAGGTGATGGAGATCTGCAACCAGAGGATGTTTTACAAAAATCGAATGTGCAGTCCACCTGCAAAAGTCGTGCTGTTTTAAGAAGAAACAGAAGAAGTTCAAATTTGAACAATCCTCCTGTACAAGCCAGTGCCGACACTTCTGCGCCAGCATTGTGTACACAGGAAATTCATCAAGTCATGTTAGAAATGGGAGACCCTTTGCCACCATTACTGCCACCACTCGTAGCTACACCACCAAGAGCTGTAAGAGCTGCAAAACCGATATCCCCTCTTATTACAACATCTAGTACAGTGTCTTTATGTTCTCCTGTGGATGATTTGGCTTCACCTTCTAAAGAGACTACAAAGGCTGCTTCAGTTTCTCCTCCTTTGGATTATACCCAACAGAAGTCTCCTTTGATGCAGTCGCCATCCCCATTAGAATTTGGAAGACATGAACGAATCCAGTCTTCTCCATTACAGTTTTGCACTGCAACCCCAAAACATGCTGTACCTGTGCCTGGGAGACTACCTCAGTCTGCATCAACATCTGGGAGTTCAGCTTTACCTCAAGAGAACTCTGTAAAAATTTTGGATGCTATGTATCCCAACCTATCTGCCCGTGCAAGAACTTTGAACATTCTCCGTGGAAATGTTCAACTCAGCATTCGTAGCCCCACAGATAGTGAGAACCAAGCAGGAGCAGTGAACCAAATCATGGGGTTCAAAGCAATTAATTCTTCTGCAACTGCATTTGTTAAAGCAGGAAGTAATTCCAGATCTGAAGGCTCAAAGCCTGATGGATATGAGAAGGATTTAGAGCAGCAACACCCAGCTGTTGCTGTTGTGTTAAGTACTGTGGATAGGCCTAAAAAAGACCAAAAGGGTGCCAAAAGAAATGCAGATGATGATGGGTCAGGAAAAGCTAAACGAGTGAAAGTAGAAAACAGTTGTCAAAATGGCGATAGTACTACTGATTTAATCATATCACAAGAGTCCTCAACTGTAAATGTTATTGACACAACCAAACCACTTTGCAATGGGCTAATGGAACAAAAAGCTGGATATAAAGCTCAATGTTTCTCCCAGCCTCTTGAATCTATTAATTCAAGTGAAGAGGCTTTAGCTAGTGCCTTAATGAAAATTACCAAGTCCTGCTTTGACCTACTGCCTGTTATTCGCAGTCATGTATTTGTTGGGAATATTCCTCATATTCCAGTATTACGTGATGAGGAAAAGGAAGTGATTTGTGAATTGAGTGGTAATAAGGTAAGCATGTGTCTCTAATTTTCTTTATGTGCGCGGGTTTCAGTTGTTTTATGGTAGTAATTTAATATATGATAATATATGGTATTAAAATATTCTAGGATGACTCTCAATGATGCAAAAAGGTAAGGATATCGAAAAGTACCTCTGAGTACCAAATTTATTGTGTGGTTGTAACTACCTACATCTCAAATAATTCACTATATTATCGCTGAAAGCAGTTGACTAATTCAGTTCACTAGCTGTGGGATTTTTGCACAAAAACTCATTGCTATTTTTGTTTGTATAACAGCAACTACATTACAAACATAATTTATTGTTTGAAATACTTTATCATATCCTGAGGTTGTGATTTAAGAGTTATAATAGCATTCTTTTCTGATTTATTTTTCTTTGTCTTTCTCTGTCTTTCTCCTTCTCTGTCTTTCAAAAGTTAAACTCTTCAATGGAAATGCCTTACAAAAGTGATGTCTACATTAGTCCATTGCAAAACCAAAGTAGCATCCTTTTATTTATTATGGTTTTATCTCAAAATACATCTATGATTTTGTTGCAAGGCTGAATAGTTATTACTGATTTTAAATAAATTTTCTTAGTCCATTGTGCCAGACATTTGTATTGTCATGTACTTTCTTTTTATTTTGGTAAGTACTATTAGTCTGCCACAAATTTTGAACCATTCCTAAATTTAAAATTCTACATTTAGTTCATTCTGATGCACCGAAAATAAAGCTTGCCCTTTTTTTAAAGAACGAGTATTTTCACTTCAAGAAACCAAATTCTAAAAGCAAGCAGAAAATATTTTGAAACCGAAAAACTCGCTAGTCAATCGTATATAAATGTTTCTTAAATTTTAATGTTTTCAGTTACTGAATAAAAATTCATGCATTTAATGAATTGTTTGAACTTGTTTAAGGAGAAACTGATTATGGAAGTGATCATAGGCTCAACCAGCCATTGTAGGCATAAGGATCAGTGAAATGAGCAGAATAATATTATTATCAAATCAGTAGTGTACAATTCTAAGACAATTATGCTGAAGTTTCAGCTTGCCCTACTCAAATAATAGTTTGAGGACTGCATTCTTTTCTGGTCAGAAAAGCAAATGGAACACACTGAGCACAATGTGATACAGCTGATCTCCAGTGTCAAAGTGACAAGGATCAGGAAGGAAAGTTACAAAAAATTCAGACTCTTTTACTCTGAAATAATCTCATTTGAGGAGACTTCAGCAAAATTTATAAAATATTTAATTAAAAACTAGTTAGATTTATTGATGGGATTTCTGTGGAAAATTGAGCTAGATAGGCTAATTGTCTTCCACGCCCTATATATGACGGGACCTTGAACTGTGCAAAGCAGAAGATTCTGCTGGTGACAATGTCAAGACTCAATGTTGAATTATGATTGCCTTGCAAAATACCCGAAGCCAATTGATCAAACTTAAGGGACTAGTGACTTCTTAGTCACAGAAGAATAGGGTGAAAATGAAGTTAAAGCACAAAATAACACTATAAATAGTTTTCAATTGAAGGCTTGTATTTCTCTGGATAAACTGCTGATAAATGAAACTACAACATAGATAACTCAATTAATTCAGAATTGCTCCAGCAGATGGCAGCCAGGCTAAAGAGATTGAAGCTTAGCAAATAGTATAATTTTCCAATAGAAAAAACTGCAAATGTTAGAATTCAGAAACGAATACCAAGCATCTTGGTGATTAACATTTCATTGATAATCTAGACTTCACCAGCAGCATATGATGTTAATAAAATGTAAACTAGCTAAACATAACTGTATCATAGGATCATTCAGTGAGAACAGCTGTATAAACAAAAGATTGCATTGTTTTTCCATAAAACGTACTCATCAGTTAACATCTAATCCTATAAATCCTTATGTTTCTGTCTGGGCAATAAAGCTAGCCTCCTACTGGTTTTTACGAAATTTTATCTATATTTAAGGTGTCACTGGTGAATCAGAAATTTTGAAAATAAGATATTTTCAATAGCTATTAGTCTGCAAAAGATGAAACTTTCAAAGGGGTTAGATGATAGAATCAAGATGAAAAATAAGAATGAAAATTTAAAAGTGAAGCAAAAATTAGATCTGTTAGCATGTTTAAAGGGAAAAAGCAGGTTAGCATCTTAGCTGAGAATCTATAATTAAAACTAAATGCTCAGAGGCAAAGCTCATTCAAAGGATTGAACAAAATGGCAGTTTAGAATGTTAAAGTAAAGCAATAAGTTTGACAACATACAAATAAAAAACAAGAATGGGTCATCTGGCACTTCAAGCCTGCTTCAGACATGTTCCACCATTCAATAAGATCACGGCTGACCTGATTGTAATTTCAACTCTGCATTTTTGCATATACCAATAACCTTTCATCCCCTTGGTAATCAACATTCTATCTCCCTCTGCTTTAAAAGTATATGGATTCTGAATTTTGAGGAAGGGAATTCCAAAGACTGTCAACCCTCAAAGAGAAGTAATGTTTCCTCATCTCTTTTCTTGAAATAAGGGGCGCTCCCTTATTATTTAAACTATGACCCCTAGTTCCAGATTCTCACATATGAGGAAACATACTTTCAACATGCTCAAACTCGGCTAATCACTGAAGTCAACAAATGGACTTCATGGAACCTTACCACAATGGCAAGAAACATGATATTGTGAAGGAAGGGAGTGTGTACTTAGAAAGTTGGCAGCATTCCTGCCTTCTTCCTTCTAGCAATAACTGAATGGCATGGGGACAAGATGCAAAAGATGTGTGTGGTTGAAAATACACTGTCTATTTTTTAGTGTTTTGGATTATCCTGTCAGTACCCTCTTCACCTGCAGCAGCATCTCCATGATTTGGAGGGGTCTGGATGGTTGGGATTGGTATACTAGTAGTGGCTTGAAAGTTGGAATCCTGAAGGCTGTTAAGAATGGCATCTTTTGCTCCTGATAACTGCCTTAAAAATCAATCTATGATGCATAATGAAATGTTATTAAAAGCTGTGCTTGGGAGCAACCATGAGAGTAAAAGGGCATTCAATGTGGAATGTAAGTGAAGGCAGCAAGTACAATCCTTTCTTTAGAAATTTCACAACCCAGGTTTTCAGGTCATCACTGCTGTTCCCAGTGCACGATTAACACACTATATGCTTTCCAGGATTTTTTTTTGTACAGATGTTGTTAATCTGGCCATCAATTTTCTTTTGTAGGAAACTATCATTACAATTTTAAATACTAATATCATTTTTAACTCAATGCGGCACATAAACTTCTTGTACTTTCAATGGAGGCAACCCTAATGGCTTAGATGTTAGATTCCATCTACCACGATAATCATCCAGCAACTGAGTAACAGTACGGAGGAGCAACCAGTTAAATGAAAGGAGATAAATCAATCTGAGTCAGAATCTGAATCTACAGCAAGTTCCTGTGTTTAAAATGTATGGCTTGCAGTTTTAACAGTTGCTAAATACACCTTTTTGGTCCTTGTGTGAGCCTGTTTGAATTTCAAAGGGCCAGACAATTATAATTTCAAAAGGAATTACTGCTCAGTTTTTTTTCTGCTCCATTTTGAGAAATTAAAGGAAATCAATCACGTCGATCAAGGTGAGTAATAGAATAAAGTGGATTATTTTGCAACTGTAAGTTTTCTTTCAATAAATTGTTCATAATCTTAGGTAAGGAAGGTGCAAAAAGACGTAGCCCCTGTCAATATATTTCTACCAAAATATAGGGCGGCACTGTGGCTCAGTGGTCAGCACTGCTGCCTCACAGCACCAGAGTCCCAGGTTCA
>NC_057714.1:13154175-13218858 GCF_004010195.1 Chiloscyllium plagiosum | reverse complement strand
ATGGTGTTGACAGGTTAACCTAATTATTCAGCAAATATAGTTCAACCATTCTCTGTTTATATAATTGAAGTAATTGAGCCACTGTTTGAACTCCTGTGACATTGCGCACAAGCGACCAAGACCAAGTGCATTATTGGAGGAGAGCTGGATGGAGGAGTAACTGGACAAGGAAAGGTGCATCGCAAGCAATGTACATGGGAGAAGATGAACAGTGGACAAGAGGAGGGATGTGGAAGGTGCCAAGCGGAGAGTGAAAGAGATGGTAATTGGGTAGAGGAGCAGAATGAACTGAGCTCAGGAGAAGAGGAGGAAGCAGGGAAAGGAAATGGGGAGGGTAACTAAATGTTGGGGGGAGCTCACCTTCCTGATGACAAGGCTGATTTTCCAATTGGGCAGTTTGAAATGAAAAGTATTATCATCCGTTTGTAGAGGTGGGGGAAGACATGTCCAAGTCCAATTTTGTTCTTGTTAAACAGTTTATATCCCAATTTTTTGTTAAGTGCCGGATCTGCTATCAAGCCTGAATTTTTTTTTATATGAACAAGATCAACAGATGCGCTGAGAATGGATGTTTTCTAATGGTTATATAAACATTTTCTTCTATGTTGTGGGAAAGTAGCAGTTGATAGGCATATTTGTAGTGTGGATAGGCATATTTGTAGTGGTAGGGATTCCAGTTGCCCTGTGTGGAGACAACTAAGGCCAGGTTTTCACTTTCGGCGGTAAAGGTACTGTGGTGGGTCATACCTGCTTATTCTTTAATTGCTGGACCAGACTGCATGGTTTTGATTCTGATCAAGGAAGTGTTACCTCTTAGCTGCTTGGCTGTAAGTGCACAACCATTGTGGCTGCATAAAACTATTTAATGGGGTCATACGTGTAATCTGTCTGTGCACACCAATGGAAGATAAAAGGCCATGTTAATTAAAAGGCAATTCGGGGAAGAGGGGGCTGTCGTGGAATATTTATAATGATATTAACCAATTAGGACAAATGACTTATTTCTATGGTACGGGTTCTTTGAAATGTAGTTTATTGGTGATTGTTGATGCAGTAATCTCTTCACTTGTTGACAATAGGAATTAACAGAAGCTTTAATGATGGCTATTCTCAAGAAACTGAAGGTTGAGCAAATGACCCTGGATGGTAACTGTCTTCAGGCACTTTCTCGAGTTTATGTTGCAATCTGCCGACAACAAGGAGATCTCGAAAGAGCTCGTATCCTCTCCTATAATATCTTAAAAGAAGGTAAGTTTGAGTCTAAATTACATAAACCAATAGAATGTGTTGTTCTGGATCTCCTAGTGAAATTGTAGTTCCTGTTATTAAACCGATAGTCTTCACTGAGTAAAATCTTAACTTAGTAAGTGCAGTTTCATTTTCCTCCTTGAGATGCAGGCATTGCTGACAAGCCTGGCATTTATCACCCTTTCCAGGATTGTAACCCAACGACAGTTTAGAGAATGGCAAAATAGTCCCATGGCATTTTGCTGCGTGAGTTGGAGGGGATGTCAGTTGTAGTGTTTCCAAGCACTTTGGTTTTTGAGGCAGTAGTTGTTGCAGGTCCTATAGGTAACGTCGACATTGGTAGGCAAACGATTGGTTTCACAACTCGGGATTTTATGGTCTGACTGAAGTTCTGCTGTCTCAGTTAGTTTTTTTTTAAACTGATTTGTAGCACACTGAGTATTGGAAGGTCTTCTTTATAAAAACCCAAAAAACTGCAGATGGTTTAAATCCGGTACAAAAACAGGAATTGCTGGAAAAGCGCAGCAGCTCTGGCAGCATCTGTAAAGAAAAATCAGAGTTAATGTTTCTGATCCAGTGACCCTTCCTCAGACTGAGAAACTTACCTTCCCCCGTCTGTTCTGAGCAAGGGTCACTGGACCTGAAACATTAGCTTTGATTTTCCTTCACAAATGCTGCCAGACCTGCTGAGCTTTTCCAGCAGCTTCTGTTTTTGCTCAAGGTCGTCTTGTCTGGTTGCTAGTTAGCTGACTTCTGTCACTCAGTGCGACACTGTCGTATTGCAATGTTCACTTGGGTAACTAGATCTTCAACTGTGACCCGTACAGTATGCTCATGCTGGAATGCAGGCTTATGGGCAGCACAGTAACTCTGTGGTTAGCACTGCTGCCCCACAGCACCAGGGTCCAAGGTTCGGGTGACTGTCTGTGTGGAATTTGCACATTCTCCCCGTGTCTGCATGAGTTTCATCCAGGTGCTCCAGTTTCCTCCCACAGTCCAAAGATGTGCAGGTCATGTGAATTGGCTATGCTAAATTGACCATTGTGCTAGGTGCATTAGTCAGGGGGAAATGGGTCTGGGTGGGTTACTCTTGGAGGGTCGATGTGGACTGGCTTGGCCGAAGGGTCTGTTTCCGCGCTGTAGGTAATATAACCTAATCTATTCTACACATTCAGTCCCACTAACATCACCCCAGTAAAGTTGAACCTGACTTTTTAGCCCCTGTCCTTGTGTATTCTTCAAAATGCAAAATCTGCCTGCAGATTAGGACAAAATCTGCAGGGCTTTGCTTACTGTTGAGAAGGGTTTTGAAGTCCTCTTTGGATGCATAAATCTAAAATTCAGTGGATCCCTCTCTAATAACCATTAATTTACATATACCATTTTTGGGTGTATCAGCACACTTTTTTCCAAAAACGAACGTTGGAAGTACAAATGAAACGTTTGCTTGGTAACTTGGGGTTCTGACTCATAGTCATGACACCAGACAGGAGAACATACCATATTGTATGCTGACAAGGCAGCGCATTTTAGAGATCAAGAGACTAGCACACCAGCATTGAAGTCAAAATACAACATTGCAACCACATTGATGTGAGGTGAAATTCATGAACACTAATTATCTTTCCCTGTAACAGACGCAAGCAACCTCCAAATGTAGATGAGTAACTCTAAACCAGAAGCAGAATTTTTGAATGATCAAAGATTGAAATTTTGAAGTTTTCTTTTTAACCAGGTGCCTCAATCTTTCATATTTGAGACTACAGTACATTTCAAATAGTATCAAAAATAATTCACAAGAAATAATTCATGTTTTTAAATTCAACTGGAATTATTCAATTTTGTAAAGTGTGAAAATGGTATCCAAAATAGTGCCTCTTCAGATATCTCATTATACTGAATTTTGCAGTATGTAATTCTGTTTTGTTTCATTCCATCTGAAAATATTCTTTTTTCTTTGCAATTCCGCATTTCACATGTGGATAGGTCAAATATTTATATTGCAGCATGTACCAGATTTTCTATTTGATAAAGTTTTTTTTTCCAGATTTTCCAGATTCAAGCAAATTGTTGCTGCTCATCCTGAGTGTTTGGCAGAACATATTTTCTACGCAAGGACCAGTCAATAAAGCTATGCAAGCTGTTGCCAAGCAACGTGCCAAAGGAGATGTTCTGAATTGTTTGAGTGCATACCTCAATTGGGAAAAGGTACAGTTACTTTATGACATTTTGTCACAGTCTAAATTGGAGGGGACAGTGTAGAAGTGAATGGTTTTATAGATACACTTTTGTCAGGTATTGAGGTCAATCAGACTAAGTGCTTATAAATTTCTGAAATCAGTGAGAAGATTCCATCATATGATACTTGCCATTTTCCCTGACACATTACAAAAAAAATCATTTCTGTAACATATTGAGGCATATTCTCATCTACCTGTTTCTTTTCATTTCTTCAGTGTCCTTCTGAAGTGTTTTTACTGCATCTTTATTTCTGAATTTGGCATTATCTGTAAATTTTGAAAATATGCTGTGTAGGTCATTATATCAAAAAGAGCTGTGATCTTGCTTTTCTAAATGATAGTTTACTGTGTCCTCAATTGTTGCCTGTCAAAATTTCCTCCATATTGATGTTTAAGCTAATTGGTTCACAGTTGACAGGTAGACATATCTCCTATTTTTGAAGAGGGATGTAACATTTGGAATCCATTAGCTCTCCAGCACCAGTTCTATATGTCCACCTTGTCCTTGATGAGTATGGACCTGTCAAGCAGGGAAGTAGTAGTTGAGCGAGGGAACCATGGTTTACTAAAGAAGTTGAAATTCTTGTCAAGAGGAAGATGGAGGCTTATGTAAAGATGAGACGTGAAGGCTCAGTACGGGCGCATGAGAATTACAAGTTAACCAGGAAGGACCAAAAGAGGGAGCTAAGAAGAATCAGGTGGGACATGAGAAGTCTTTGGCAGGTAGGATCAAGGAAAACTCTAAAGCTTTCTGTAGGTATGTCAGGAATAAAAGAATGACTAGAGTAAGATTAGGGCCAGTAAAGGACAGTAATGGGAAGTTGTGCGCGGAGCCTGAAGAGAATAGGATAGGCACTAAATGAACATTTTCTGTCAGTCTTCCCACAGGAAAAAGACAGTGGTCAAGGAGAATACTGAGATACAGGCTATTTGACTAGAGGTTCATAAGGAGGAGGTGTTAGCATTTCTGCAAAGTGTAAAAATTAAATAAGTCCCTTGGGCCGGATGGGATTTATCCTAGGGTTCTCTGGGAAGTCAGGGAGGAGATTGCCAAGCCTTTGGGTTTGGTCTTAATGTCATCATTGTCTACAGGATTAGTGCCAGAAGACTGGAGGATAGCAAATGTTATCCCCATTGAATGAATGTGTGTGTGCTTCAACGAATGAATGAACACAGTTTGATTCATTGAACGAATGAGTGAAGATTGAGTCAGTGAATTAATGAATGAAGTTTGAATCATTGACTCAAACTTCACTCATTAAGTTTGAGTCCATGAATTAATGAATGAAATTTGATTAATTGAATGAATGCATGAAGTTTGTTTCGTTTAATGAATAAACGAAGTTTGGTTTGTTGAATTACTGAGTGAAGTTTGAGTCAAGAGTAGTAAGGGCATGGAATGCCCTGCCTGCAACAGTAGTGGACTCACAAACATTAAGAGGATTTAAATGATCATTGGATAGACATATGGATGAAAATGGAATAGTGTAGGTTAGATGGACTTCAGATTGGTTTCCTAGGTTGGCGCAATCTCGAGGACCGAAGGGCCTGTACTCTGCTGTAATGTTCTATGTTGTATATCTAAGGAGATTTTGACTAGGCTGCCACAAATGGGGTGCATCCCATCTGGTTCAGGATTTTTTTTTCCCCTTTTGAAGACAACCAGTCTCTTAAGTGCCTTATTTTTATCCAATGCAAAATGACTACCGCCTCCTCCTTTATTCCCACACTGGCAACAGTATTTTCTAGTGAATGCAAACTTTTTTTACTCTTTCTCCAGAATTAAAGCCAGCACTGCTTCCCTGCTTGCTGAGATAGAAATGCATAAATGAAGAAAGCTCCTAGTACATATTAGATGAGTTCCTCCTCCTTTCCCTTCACAAAATTACAATCTCATTTTTATAATTAAAGCAGAGGGAAGCCACAAATGATCTTTTCAGTGTTCTCGCAGCAGAAAGTGAAAATGTTACCTTGCCAGTTTATTAGAATTCAGTTGCCAGATCTGTCCACTTTCTTTGGAGATCGTTGATGAAGCTGCGTCTTCAACAAGCAGAGAGATTTAATTCTCATATGTACTTATTTAATTTTTCAGAATTCCCCCCTAGATATTAGTCCTTTGGTTTTGAGTTTCCTTATTGCCATGCAGCAGAGTCCTAAAGTGGGATTCCGAACAAGTAATGAATACGGCATGGATTTTAATGATGATATGTGGGAGCTGATTTACGCGATAGATTTGCTGTGTTCTCAACAGCCGTGGTCATGGACACACAACAATTTCATAAGGTAATTCAGAGATATGCTTGATTCTAAAATGACCATTTAAATGATTTGAATGTGTGCATAATTCCATGTACTCGATGGATCAATTTTTTTTTATCTGTTCATGGGATGGAGATTCACAATCTGGGCCAACATTTATTGCCCACCTGTAGTTACCCTGGAAGTAGTAGTGGTTAATCTTGAACTACAGCAATACTTGGAATGTAGGTACAGCCGCAACATTGTTAGGAAGGGAATTCCAGGATTTTTAACCCAGCGACACCAACAGATGATGAAATAACTCCCAAGTCAGGGTGCTGGAGAATTAGAGGGGGACTTTTGGGTGATATTCCCATGTATCTGCTGCCCTTGATCTTCGAGGCGATGAAGATCGTGGTGAGTTAACGTATACAGCCCAGTCATTCCTACCATAACACTGATTACTATGAAAGGCATGGTACGGTTTGTTTCATATCTGAGTTTATAACTGAGCTGAACAGTTAGATAATTCAGTTAGGTGCTAACATTATCCTCAGTCCCAGGCTTGAGTGGGATTAAAATAAGCTGTGGTTCAAATTTATGATTGCTAGTCAGTGATGATTGCTGGATTGAACATAGAAAGTTTTGAAAGTCTTCTTTCAGAGGCATAACCAGCACGAGCCAGTTTAAACAATAATTCTAATATTTTATTAGCATGTTTAAGGCTATAGTCACACGGCTGCATCAAATTAAGAACCATGTTTTCTGAAATGCACTCAAAATTGCCTTGCTTGTCAAACCAAAATTTTATTGCAGTACAGAATCATCCAAAGGCTATTTTTGTTTTAATTGATATTTGAGGCTGATCCCCAATCTCTCAAAAGACCATTAGGAAATTAAGAGCAGCTAGTGGGGTGCACGGCACTGACATTTCCTTTTGCATGATATAATTAATGCTTTCACTCTACTTCCAATCCAGTGAGATGGCAAATATATCAGAAGTGAAATGCTTTTCTTTGGTAGTATTTCTCAGTAAAGTGCTGTTTTGCTATCATTTTGGTGGAATGTTTATAATTTGCATTCTCTTTTTTTTATTATTGTTGACTTCTCTGCTTTTTTTTCTTTTAGGACAGAGGTGTGGCCTGTAATGGATAAATGGATGAAACGCAGAAGAGGACAAGCAAATATGCCAAATGTTCCAGATGCTACAGTGGCAGGCGTCATGAGACTTATTGGTAATTAATTTGATTATGGAAAACTATACTTAACATAGTTGAAGATTCTGTGAATTATGAGGTACAGGTAATGCCACATTGGCTTTTTCAACCTTCTGATTTTATGAAGTAAAAATTATATAAAATTTAAAGTTTAACCTTCACTCTTCTTTTATTATGCAGCATATATCTTGTTTTTGCATCAAATTTATTTTGTAGGGCAGTAGGTTATGGCAATCTTTTTGAATATACTGTGTAATTTTTTCTTAATTCTCTATTGAGGTTATCAGATTAATTTGGGAATCTTTTTTAACAAAGAAAAACATCCAACCCATTTTCAAAAGTTGTCATTCACACAAAGGAACATTTTTTTCTCAAATCCAAAAGGAAAGTAAATAGTAAAACAAACACTATCTCGAACTTGGTTGTCCTGTACGTTTTGCACGGTCATGAAGGAGAAATCTCTTCCAGAATGAGACTCTACCCGAGTGAATATATAGTTCATGAAATTTGGATACAGCGTGAGAGGTCATGCAGAGGGCAAGGGGTGCTTTTGCTGATGTTTTTAGCTTGTAAGCATTTTTTAAACAGGATAAATTGAAGACCAGGATTAGGGGACGAGCACAAAACAGTGTAAATTGTAATTTCATTGGTTGGCAACAGCTACTAATTTGTCTATATCAACCTCTTTCAGTTGAAGATAAATAGTGGAAATAATAACAAGCTACAAACTAAAAAGACAATACAAAATTTAAAAAAAAACAAATCAAGAACCATATAATGGAAATGCTAGGCCCAGGACTCTTCACCGACGTATCAGGAAGTGGAAGAGTTACCTGGATTCTGTGTTTCAGAAGGCATTCACACCCCTTAACTTACCTCAAATTCGGTCAGGGGCAGAAGGGTGTGACTACATATGAGGCAGGTGGATAGTGCTGAAGGAGCTTTAGCCTTTGAGCTTGTCCAACAGATTTGAGATTGTTGCTCCCTGTGTGTTTGGGAGTGGGGCTGTAGGGAGGATCAACAATCTGACCATAGCACCATGGTACAAGGAGCCATTCAAGAGGATGGAGAAAAGAGAAATGTAATTGTAATCAAGGATAGTATAGTCAGGGGAATAGACTGTGGCCATAATCAATAGTCCTGCAGGCTGTGTTGCCTGCCTGGGTTCAGGAAATCTCATCTGGGCTGCAGAGGACTTTGGAGTGGTCAGGCCAAGCTACAGTTGTCATGGTCCACATAGATACCAACAGTAAAAGTGGAAAGAGGCTCTGCTGAGGGAATATGAGCAACTTGGAGCTAAATTAAAAAGCAGAACCGAACAGGTGATCATCTCTGGAGTATTAACTGAGTCAAGAGCAAATTGGTATAGGCCAACAAGATTAAAGAGTCAGTTGTATGCAATTATGGAAATAGTTAAAGGGGGGACGGCTCAGCTGAGCTTTTCCAAGAACTTATCTATCTCGGTCTTAAATACACTCATTGACTTGGCCTCCCACAGTGTTCTGTGACAATGAATTCAACAGGTTAACCACCATCTGAATGAAGAAATTCCTCCTCTTCTCAGTTCCAAAGGGTTATCCCTTCATTCTGAGGCTGTTTCCATAACCAGTAATAGGATGGAAAAAAACTGAAAAGTTCAGAAATCTAACTTCAGACACAGCAGATAAGGGGATAGCTATAAGAAGGGAGACAGTCAACTCAGAGCTGAGGGTGTTGTACTTAAATGCGTAGAGCAAACAAAACAAGATAAATGAGGTTGTAGCGCAGGTTGAAATTGGCAGGTACAATATTGTGGGTATCACAGAGTCGTGGCTGTAATGGAATCAGGGCAAAGAACTAAATATCCAAGATAGACATCCTTTCGAAAGGAAGGCAGATGACAGAGGGGACAGTTAGTAAGAACTGACAGATGGCTTGTTAGTAAGAAATAAAATTTAAGTCAATAGCAAGAAGTGATATAGAGTTAGAAGGCATAGAATCTGAGAGTAGAGTTGAGAAACCATAAAGGAGAAAACAGTCTGATTGGAATTGTGTACAGGTCTCCTAACACCAGTCAGGACATGGGGAAGAAAATAACTCCGGACATAGAAAAGGCATGTAAAAGAGGTACTATGGCAATACTCTTGGGGGATTTCAATATGCAGGTGGACTGGGAAAATCAGGCTGGTAGCAGATCTCAAGCAGAAGAATTTGTGGACAGTTCACCAGATGATTCTTTGGCTCAGCTTGTGGTAGAGCACACTGGGAAACAGGCAGTGCTGGATTTGGTGATGTGTAATGAAGCGGACTTTGTTAGGGAGCTGAAGATGAAGGAAGCCTTGCGGGTAAGTGATCAATTCACCCCGCAGTTTGAGGGGAGAAGCTGTAATCAGATGTAACGGTATTACTATTGATTAAAGATAACTACAAAGGCATAAATGAGGTGCTGGCCAGAGTTGGTAAGAAAGCCCAGTAAGCAAGTTGGTGGAGCAGCAATGGAAGGAGTTTCTGGGGAGGCACGCCAGAGATCCATCAAAAGGAAGCAGCAGCATACTAAGGGGACGAAGAGGTAACCATGGCTGACAAGAGAAGTCAAAGACAGCAAAAAAGCAAAAGGAAAGGTATACAATGTGATTAGATTACTGGTAGTCAAAGGATTGGGAAGCCTTTAAAAACTAGCAGAGGATAACTTAAAAAAAAAATTGAGGGCTGAAAATAGAAGATGAAATATGAGAGTAAGCTGGCTAGTAAAATCCAAGATTTCAAGAGTTTTTGTAGGTATGTAAAAGGTAAGAGAGAGGCAAGGCTGCACCACTGAGAGATGAGGTTGGGGAGCCAAGAAATGGCAGAGGAAATGAATAGGTACTTTGCAACAGTTTTCATGGTGGAAGGCTCCGTAGCATATCAGAACTTCAAAAGAGTCAGGGGCAGAGTAAGTGTAGTGGCTATCACTAAGGAGAAGGTGTTTGGGAAGCTGAAAGGTTAGAAGGTGGATAAATCATCTGGATCAGATGGACGAAACTCCAGAGTTCTGAAGGAGATAGTTGAGGCGATTGTAGAGACAAAAATGGTGATTTTGTTTTCGGGAATCATTGGAGTCTGAGAACATTCTAGAGAATTGGAAAATGGCTAATGTAACACCCCTGTTTAAGAACAGATCAAGTCAGAAGACAAGAAAATATCGGCTGGTTAGCCTGACCTCAGTAGTTAGTAAGATTTTTACAGTCCAATATTAAGGATGAGATTGCAGACTACTTGGAAGTGAAAGGTAAAATAGGACTGAGTCAAATCTTTTACAATTCGTTTGAGGAGGTAACGAGCAAATTAGACAAAGGAGAGCCTGTGGACATGATCTATTTGGATTTTCAAAAGGCCTTTGACAAGGTGCCACACAGGAGGTTCTTAGATAAGACAAGAGCTCCATGGTGTTAAGGGCAAGGTACTGCCATGGTTATAGAATTGGCTGACTGGTAGAAGACAGAGAAGGGGTAAAGGGATCTTTTTTCTGGAATGCGGCCATTGACTAGTAGTCTTCTGAAGTGGTCTGTGTTGGGACCACAAGTATTCATGTTGCATGTGGTGATGTGGATGAAGGAACTGAGGGCATTGTTGCTAAGTTTGCAGATAACACAAAAGATAGATTGATGGGCAGGTAGTGTTGAGGAAGTAAGCAGGTTGTAAAAGGATTTGGACCAGCTAGGAGAGTGGACAAAGAAGTCTCAGATGGAATACAGTGTGGAAAAGTGTGAGGTTATGCACTTTTGACAAATGAACGGAGGTGTCAACTATTTTCTAAATGGGGAAAGGTTTTGAAATCTTGGGAATCCTAGTTCATGACTCTCTTACACACCAGTTCAGTTGCAGTTAGGAAGGAAAATGCAATGCTACCAATCATTTCGAGAGGGCTAGAATGCAAGACAGAGATGTACTGCTGAGGCTGTATACAGCACTGGTCAGACTGTATTTGGAGTATTGTGAGCAGTTTTGGGTCCCATACTTAAGGAAGGATGTGCTGGCATTGGCGGTAGTCCAGAAGAGGTTTGCAAGAATGTTCCCAGAGATGAAGGGCTTGTCATATGAGGAACAGTCGAGGACTCTGGGTGTGTATATCTAGTCATAGACATACACAGCACGGAAACAGACCCTTTGGTCCAACTCGTCCATGCCGACTAGATATCCTAACCTGATCTAGTCCCATTTTCCAGCACTTGGCCCATATCTCTCTCAAACCTTCCTATGAATATGCCCATCCAGGTGCCTTTTAAATGCTATAATTGAACCAACCTCCACCACTTCCTTTGGCAGCTCATTCCATACACGCACGATGTGTACGGTGGCACAGTGATTAGCCCTGTTGCCTCACAACGCCAGGGCCCCGGGTTCGATTCCCACCTTGCGTGACTGTGTGGAGTTTGCACATTCTCCCTGTGTTTGCATGGGTGTCCTCTGGGTGCTCCAGTTTCCTCCCACAATGCAAAGATGTGCTGGTCAGGGGAATTGGCCATGCTAAATTGCCCATAGTGTAAGGTGCATTAGTCAGGGATAAATATCAGGTAGGGGAATGGGTCTGGGTGGGTTACTCTTCAGAGGGTCGGTGTGGACATGTTGGGCTGTAGGGCCTGTTTGCATACTGTAGGGAATCTAATCTAATCCAAACCACCCTCTGTGTAAAAAGGTTGCCCCTTATGTCCATTTTATATCTTTCCCCTCTCACCATAAACCTATGCCCTCTAGTTCTGCATTCCCCCACCCCAGGGAAAAAAGCCTTGCCTATTTATTCTATCCATGCCCCTCATGACTTTATAAACCTCCTATAAGGTCACCCCTCAGCCTCTGATACTCCAGGGAAAACAGCCCCAGCCTATTCAGCTTCTCCCCATACCTCAATTCCTCCACCTCTGGCAACATCCTTGTAAATCTTTTCTGAACCCTTTCAAGTTTCACAATATCCTCCCGATGGAGTTTGGAAGGACAAGAAGTGATCCGATTGAAACTTAAAGATTACTGACAGACCTGGATTGAGTGGATGTGGAGAAGATGCCTTCACTAGGAGGAGAGATTAGGACCTGAGGGCGCAGCCTCAGAATGAAGGGATGATCCTTTGGAACTGAGAAGAGGAGGAATTCCTTCATTCAGTTGGTGGTTAATCTGTTGAATTCATTGTCACAATGCTGTTGGCGGCCAAGTCAATGAATGTATTTAAGACTGAGATAGATAAGTTCTTGGAAAAGCTCAGCAGGTCTAGCAGCATTTGCGGAGAGAAATCAGTGTTAATGTTTCTGGTTGAGTGTCTCTTCCTCAGAACAGGTCATGAGGAAAGATCAGTCGACCCGAAATGTTAACTGTAAACTGCCAGACCAGCTGAATTTTTCCAGCAATATCTGTTTTGGTTTCTGATTTGCAGCATCTGAAGTTCTTTCAGATTTTGCTTTAGAGATAGGTTCTTGATTAGTAAGGGGTTCAAGGGAGAAGGCAGGAGAAGGGGAATATCAGGCATGGTTGAATGGAGGAGCAGACTTGATGGGCCAAATGGCCTAATTCTGCTCCTGTGTCTATGGTCTTATATACGTTTTATTGATTTCATCCGCTGTTGAGAATAATTAATAAGCAAGGAGCTTTGAATATTTATCTCGTTGAAGAGCACACTTGAACTTAATTTTTATTCAGCCTAATGTTTCCATTTTCTTTCACGCAATCTGGAATATATTTGAGTGTTTTTATTTAGGATATCCTAACTAGACTGCAATTGTTAGCTGGGTTCTGTTGCTCTTAAATCAACAATGGAAATACTGGAAACTGTAAACAGATCAGGTTGAGAGCGATGACATTTCATCAGAACTGGATGAACTTAGTGATAAAACAGATTAGAGGCAGGTGGAGTATGGGAGGTATCGTGAAAGGAAGGAACAAAGGGGAGGCCTTTGTCATGGGGTGTGGACAAGAGTGATGGTAAAGCCATAACCTTCCAACCTCAGCATTGAGTTCAGCATCATTATTGCTGTGCCAAGCAAATGATGGCAATTAATCTGGTATTGCATTCACAATTTCCTCCAGACCCATCTTTTTGTTTATATCTGCATTACAACCTCATTTCTTTCTGTGCACTACCACCTTTTCTTGTTACTTAGCCTCTCCTCATTGCAACTCCTATCAAAAGCCTTCCTTTCAGTTATTTCCTTCTCTCACTCCTTTCCTGCCTTGTCTTTCCATTTGCACATGAACTATTAAATCTCTAATTTTTTTTTGCTGATGAGCTGTACTGTTCTTTACTGATAAAGATCATAACCTGGTATTTACACTTTCTCCAAGGATGCTGTCTGTCCTGAGTACTTCCACCATTTGCTTTTCTGTCCACGTTTCCAGCATCCGCAGAATTTTCTTGCACTTTGTAGCAATGAACATTTGTATTCACTATTACTATTTGAACTGCATTTGTAGTGAATTTAAAATGCATTTTAGGTATCTAAAAAATCCCCTCACCGGTTTATTGATGGTTCCAGTGAGTAAAGAAACACAATGTTAACTGCCATGATTCGGAGATGCCGGTGTTGGACTGGGGTGTACAAAGTTAAAAATCACGCAACACCAGGTTATAGTCCAACAGGTTTAATTGGAAGCACACTAGCTTTCGGACCAACGCTCCTTCATCAGGTGGTTAAACGTCGCTCCGAAAGCTAGTGTGCTTCCAATTAAACCTGTTGGACTATAACCTGGTGTTGTGTGATTTTTAACAAAGTTGACTGCTATTGTTTACATTTATTTCTGTCCATTTCAGTATGAATAACTAAGAGTGGATTATTTTCTTTTATTTTGGTGCTTTTATATTGTTCTTCTGTTATAGTGTGTTGCAGCAATACAGTGTGTGTTTTGCAACAAAATATATAGTGTATATTTAGAGCTGGCAGGCCAATGCCACTGCTAGGTTATTATAGTGAATGATGGTCCTGTGTTGACACTTTGCTCTGTTTCATTGGGTTCATCACTATTGGAGTGGGCCTGCCACTCCTGTGTGCCTGCTGGTTCTGCTCTGAAACAGATGCGCATCCTCGTTGCTGAGGGGAATTGCAATGTTTGCATTTTTGTAAGTCAGAAATAGGACCAATATATTTAAGAGGTTCTTGGCAGGAGAATGGGGTTAAGATAAGTGACTATTCTGTATCAGTTTTGCCCATTAAAGTATTCAATATTATAAGTGTTCTGTAAGACAGTATAGAATTGTGGTCAGAAATATTTATATTTTACTGGGTTTTATTTAACTAAAAGGACACCTGGGGCAGCAAGGACTGAAGAAAGAATCTTTAGTTGCTGTAAGAAACATGGCTGCAGTGATGAACCAGTTTCTCCAGCAGGCTTTTCAAGAAGGTAAGTGTCCACATATATTTCGGTTAAAGGAACTTGTTGCTTAAATTTTGCATCTTAACAAACACTTGACTTTGAGACTTTTTACCTTTCTCTGTCATGTGTTTGGCTTTGTCGTCATTTATTGCCCATCCTTACTTGACCAGAGAGCAATTAAGTATTGGCTGCATTGCTGCACATCTGGTGTCACATGTTTCCACACTGTAATGTAATGTAATCTAATCTAATCTAATCTAATCTAATCTAGACCAGACTGGGTTAGGCTGACCAATCTATTTCCCTAAAGAATATTAGTGAACAAGGTTGGGTACTTATGACAGTCGATGGTGGTTACATGGTCACCATTAGACTAGCTTTTATACATTTCCACATTTTTATTGAATTCAAATTCCACCAGCTGACATGTATGGAATTCATATTCATGCCCCTAGAACATTAGGCTTGGGTTCTGGATTGCTAACACTATTCCACCGCATTTAGTATTTAGCATAGAAATGTTGTTTACTAAATTGTTAATAGACACACTTGCCGACTTAAAAGTGAAGTTTACATCAATCAGTCATAGATTTAAATCCACTTTAATCATTTGAGTTTATTTACTGAATTGTTGCACAATATTCTTTCTGGGTTGATGCCAAAGGCAGACAAACCTTCACCATTTTATTTAGCAAGAAGGATTTTAGGGCATAATTTTTCCAATTTTTCTATCCCACCACTGGAAAAGCCAAAGCTGATAGAGATTGATGGGAACACATTGCCATTGATCAGGACTATCGCACAGTCCTTCCCACCTATGTAGTAACTGTTCAGTGATTGAACGCAAGACATTTACTATTCGCATGAGTGGAGGTACCATCTCTGAGGCTGCCAGCCAATCATATTCATTAGTAACTTTGGGGTCAGCCAATCTGTTTGGCTACACAAGAGTTTCAGTTAGGGCTTGGTGGGAGGACTTTCCTAGACATCTTATAAAAGGGAGGGTGACGGAGGGTAGAAGATAACAGGCCAGTTAGGGTCACATGTCATAGGGGAAAGATGAGAGAAACTGTTATTAAAGTTGTTTAGCTGCGTACTTAAAAATGTTTAAAGTAATCAGGCCAAATTAATATGGTTTTGATGAAAGGAAAACATAAGACTGAACCATTCAGCCCATCGAGCCTGCCCCACCATTCAGTATAATCATGGCCAATCTAACACATCAATGTCTTTTACCCACCCCACCCCCATAGCTGTCTGCACTACAGGTAATCAGAAATCTATCACTCACTACCTTAGACATACTCGGAAGACTGAGTTTCCACAGCCCTGTGTGGTAGAGAATTCCAAAGTCTGATAAAATACTTCTTCCTCATGTTGGAACAAAGTGCCATGACCCTCATTTTTAAGTTTGTCCACCATTTCTAGACTCATCAAAGGGGCAAGCATATTCACTAATGGGACATGGGTGTCACTGGCTGGAACAGCGTATATTGTCTGTTGCTAGTTTCCCATGAGAGGGTGTGCAAGCTGTGTTTTCTTGGTTTGCTGCAGTCCCATATGCTGTAAGTAAACTCATAACGCCATCAGGAAGGGAATTGAAAAATTTTGACCAAGCAACAATGAAGGAGCAGCAATCTTATTTCCAAGTCAGGATGGTGAATGGCATGGAAGGAATCTTGCAGATAGTGATCTTCCTACATATCTGGTGGCCTTGTCCTTCTCAATGGTACTGGTCACAGTGGAAGTTGCTGTCTCAGGACCTTTGGCGAGCCTCTGCACTGCATATTGAAGGTAGGACACACTGAGGCCTCTGAATGTCAGTGGTAGAGTGAATGTTTGTGGATGTGTTGCCAATCAAGTGGGCTGCTTTGCCATGGATTGTCTCAAGCTTCTTAAGTGTTGTTGGAGCTGCAGAGTATTGCTTCACACTTCTGACAGGTGGTACTAGGTGTAATCCTGAGACACTTGAGGAACTGTTTTTAATCTCCTTCCTAACTCCCTGAGATCTGATTGCAGGACCTTTATTCCTGTTCCTACCATGTTGTTTGTGCCAGTAGGGACCAGAACTTCTGCCTAATACCCAACCCACCCCCAACCCAAAGCCCCCAGAAGGATTTCTGTGATCCTGGCACCAGAGGAGCAATGCACCATCTCGGAATCACATGCTTGATTCCCGACTATGGAATCTTGTATAACTGTTGCTCTTCTGTTTTCCTTTCTCCTCCCCTTTGCAGCTGACTCTCCCATGGTGCCAGAGTCTTGGCTCTCTTTGCACTTCCTTGAGACACCGTGGTTCTAAACGGTTTTCAAAGTAGAATAACAAATAGCAAACAAGATAGACTTGGGAACTCTTGCACTACTTGACTGGTTTTTCTAGACTGCGTAGTAATCATCCATTTCCCTCTCCACTAGTACGCTTCTACTCTGCAGTGTAGTGACCTCCTTATACGTGCTATCCACATAGTCCATGCCTCATAGGTTCATAACAGTGACATCTCTGCACATGTTTTGTCTGGGACATATAGTATGTCCATGACTTCACACATACCATAGGTTGTACACTCCACTTCTTTCTAATTAGCCAGCCTGAATTTTAAAAACTATTTGTTACTCTTGGACTCTCAAAGAACTAGCTATGAAACTGAATGAACTATTTCTCAAAAAGAGAGTGAAAAACATTGACATGTTTAAACACAAACTAAGTACCCAATGTTCACTATGAAGATTGGCAAGCATGTTTGGTCACTATATTTCTAATCGGCTGCTTTCCCTGCAGTAGTGACATCACACCATTTTTGGTTGTGCAAGCCTCTCAATCCATGACTTAATTCATCTCCTGCTGTCATCTCAACCTGGAAACCTTTTTTAACGGTAAACCTATCTTTGACTTAACTTTGACCCAAAGTGCTACTTACTCGCTCTATCTCTCTCTCAATTTGGCAAAGTCTCCTTCACTCTGACCATGTGGCTTATTTCAAAAGGAAACCATGTTAACCAATATATTGAAATTCCTTACAAAAACATGTGCTGTGGATAAAGGGAAAATGTGGCATGTACTGTACTTAGATTTCCAGAAGGCTTTGATAAAGTGCCATGTCAAAGGTGATTGCTTATTAAATGGAGAAAAAGCATTGGCATAGATGTAAGATTAGATAGCTAACAGGAAAAAGCCTAGGCATAAACAGGTCATTTTCTGGTGGCAAGGTGTGGAAAACACTAATGTCTGTGGCACACAATGCATTACAATCTATATAAAGGCCTGGATAAAGGGGCCATAGATATGGTTACTAAGTTTGCTCATGGTACAAAGGTTGGTTGAGAAGAGCAAATAAGAAGGCTACAAAGGAGTATTGATAGCTTAAGTGAGTAAGCAAACATCAGGCAAATGGAGGATAATGTGAGAAAATGCAAAATTGGCAGTTATGGCACAAGAGTGAAAAAGTAAGGAAATATCTAAATGTTGAGAGATTGCAGAACTCTGTGCTCCAGAGGGATGTTAGTGTAGTAGTACATGAATCATAAAAGATTTGTTTGCAGATCTAGCAAGTAGTTTATTGTTAATTTTGTTAAAGTGAGATTATCATTTATTGCAAGGAGAATAGAATAAAAAGGTAGGAAGGTTATCCTTCAGTTATAAAGTGCACTGGTGAGACTGCATCTGGAGTATTGTGCACAGTATTGATCACCTTATTTAAGGAAAGCTGTATGGAAGACAATTCAGAAAACATTTACTAGTCTAATACCTTGAATGAGGTAGGGCTGTTTTATGAAGAACAGTCCGACAGACTAGACTTGTATTCTCTGGAAGATAGAGGAGTAAATGGCAACTTGATTGAAATAAATAAAATCCTGAAGGGTCTTGGACAGGATAGATATGGAGAACATATTTCCACCTAAGGGTCTAGAACCTTGAGGTCACTGTTCAAAAGATTAGGCAAAATCTTTCTTCTGCAGATTGAGTGTTTTTCAAACACTCTCTTGCTGAAATGGTAGTGGGAGGAGTGTTGTTAAACATCTTGAAGAAAGGAATAGACAGATTAATGTTAAGCAAGAGATTGAAAGGTTATGAGTGTCAGTCGGAATATGGATTTGATGTTCCAATCACATCAGTTGTGATCTTATTGAATGGCAGAACAGGCTTAAGGGGCTGAATGGGTTACTCCTGATCCTGATTTGTATGTTCATATGAATTACGAACGGTTGATTTGTAAGCTAATGGAATGTTCCCATTCATTGCAAGGGAAATTAAATACAAGGGTAAGGAGGTAATGCTTCAGCTATACAAGGGCATTTGTGCGTCCACATCAGGAGTAAGAATAAAAGCAAAGCACTGCGAACTGAAATAAAATCAGCAAGCTCAATGGGTCTGGCAGCATTTGCAGAGAGAGAAGTTGAGTTAACTTTGAGTCCGACATAACTCTTCTTTGGCACTAGGTTCTGAAGGAGAGTCATTTTGGATTCTATGTTAACTCTGTTTCTCCCTCCACAGATGCTGTAGTGCATCCACCACTTTGCTACGGATGCTGAGTGAGAACAGACTATGTGCAATATTGGTCAACTTTATTTAAGGAAGAATGCATTGGAAGCAGTTCAGAGAAGATTTGCTAGACCATTCCTGGTATGGGTGAGTTGTCTTGTTGAACAGGGTGAGCTTGTATCTACTGGAGATTAGAAGAGTAAGAAGTGACTTGATTGAAACACATAAGGTCTTTAGGGTGTTGACAATGTGGATGTAGAAAAATATTTTTCCTTTTGTTGGAGAATATGGAATTTGTGGTCACTGTTTAAAAAGTAGGGGTTTCAGACAGTTGAGAATTTGCTTTCACCTCAAAAACCTGAGTTTTTGGAGGTCTCTTTGTCAAAAGGCATTGGAAGCAGTCTTTGAATATTTTAACATGAACATAGAGCTATCAGGGTTGGTGGTGGGTGACGTCGAAGGTAGGGAAGGTGCATGACTGTGGAGTAATCCAATTAGCCGTGTCTTTATTGAAGTGGCTGATTTGTACTCCTAATTTGTTCATATGAACATCCCCATGCATGTAAAATTGCAAACAAGTCATTAGCACATGTAAATTCGAATAGAAGATCGTCTGAGAAATGGTGCAGGCCTCCTTACCTGCAAACCTTAAACTGGAGGCCCAATAGATTCTGCACTCTGGGATGTGGATCCTAAATACGTGCAATTTGGCCAAGATTAGCCTCTTCAATGGAGACCTCCAGGAAATCAATTTTTTCTTGAATTGATACTGTCCTTAAGAGTACGAGATATGGGAGCAGAATTGGACCACTCAGCCCATTGACTCTACGATTATGGCGGATACGTTTGTTAACCCCACTCTCCTGCCTTCTAACCGTAACCCTTGATTCCCTTACCAATCAAGAACCTATCTGTCTCTGTCTTAAATACATTCATTGTCTTGGCCTCCAGAGCCCTCTCTGTGGCACTAAGTTTCACAGATTAACCACCCGCTGGCTGAAGAAATTCCTTCCCATCTCAGCTCTCAAGGATTGTTTCCTGTCCTGTAAGAAGGCAATGAGTTGAATTTCAGTTTCTGCTGTTATTATCAATTTAGGATGAGAGAGTATTATCTTTGAAAGAATGTATTCATTATCTACTCCAGATCAGACTAGATTTTATCCTTTGTAGTGAAAAGCATTCAGTCTGATATCAATTTGATTAAAAACAGAACATTCTGGGATGCTTAGTCAACCTGAGCTGTCAGTAAAGAAAAAGAAGTGAAGTTAAAATCTTGAACTTGAGCATTGACCAGTAATAGAAGCTGGCAAGTGAATTAGCCTTCATAATGATGGAATAAAAGACTAGAGTAGGGCGAGAAAGACGATGATGGATTGAACAGGTTAAATTTTGTCCTAGCGATGAAACAGGGAAGGTGTGCAGAGATGGTGGGTCATGATAACGCACCTGCTGAAATTGAAATTCAACTCATAAATGTGGATTATAAAGCTATTCTCACTAATGTTGACACTGAGAAGTGGCATAAGGGTTTTTTCAGCAATCAGTCTGGTTAAATTCACTCTTATGATCTGTATGTCCTTGTTTGCTATGGTCTGCTGTACTGCTCACAAAACAAAGCTTTTCACTGGAATTATGTACCTGTGACTACAATAAATCAAATCAAATCACTGGTGTCCTCTAGGGAAGGAAATCTGTCATCCTTATTTGGTCGAGCCTACATGTGACTCAAAATCCACAGCAATGTGTTTGATTCTGAAATGGCCTCGCAAACCACTTAATTCAGTGGCTTTTGGAGATTGGCAAAAATTTCCAGTGATGCCCATATAACATGAAAAAAGAAGATAAAAGGTCACGAAATCATCTTTTGAGAGGCAATTATAATCCTGAAAATCAGAAAACATAATCTAGAATGACTGCAAAAAAAGAAAAACTAAAATCTTTGGCTGAAGGGAAAATTAGACTTTTCAGGTGATCTCATGCTGCAGCTGCATTCATCAAAAAAATGGCTGAAGATGTAATAACTAGGGAAATTAGTCCAAATTTTGATGAATAGTTGCAAAGGGGCATAATTTGGGTAGCTGCCAGATAATTCTTGTTTACACATCAGTGGCAAACCCATTGCCAGATCTGGAGAGAGAGACACAACAGTCTAACAGTAAAGATTAATATCTAACAAGGCGATTGTGGTACAAAACTTGTGTTGCTGAATAAAGACACTTAATTGAAGCTTTTCATTGTGTACTCATCGGGACAATTCACAAGAATTTATCAGGTAACGGGTCAATAAAATTTATATTTGAGAACTTCGCTGACTGATTATAAAGTGAACTTGTAGGGGCGTTATCATGGAGAACACATCAGATACAATATAACTGACATTTAAGTGTCAAGCTAACAAAACTTCATCACTAACTTGCCAAATTCAGGACTTAAATTTAAAATTTCTTCACGTACAACTTAGGGCAGCAAATATATAAATATGGTTTCATGTGTAAGAAACCCAGTCAGGTTGTGTTATGTTTTTCATTTTGCATGTTTTGTTTTTAGTCATTCTAATGAATAGAATTGTTCACATTGTTGTTATTCATATTTCATCGTTATGTTCTTATTCGATTTGTTTCACCTGTTCATTGCACCATTTAGAAAATGATAATACAGTCAAACAGAAAGCATTTTATGAAAGAAAGTAATCATAGAGTTCCTACAGTGTGGAATCCAGCCACTCGGCTCATCGAATCCACATCGACCGTTTGAAGTACATCCCACCCAGACCTGCCCCACTGCCCCATCCTTGTAACTCTGCGTTTCCCATGGCTAATCCACCTAGTCTCCACGTCACTGGACACTATGGGCAATTTAGCATTACCAATCCACCTAACCTGCATATCTTTAGACTGGTGGATGAAAGAGCAACTGTATTGGAGCCAAATTTGCGAATGAAACAAATATAAGGAGGACAAGAAGTTTTGAGGGTATACAGTCAGCAAAAGGAAGCATATTGATTAACAAGATTAGGCAGTAATGTGGATTGTAAAGCTATTCTCACTAATGTTGACAATGAGAACTAGCATAGGCCTTTTTCACCAATCAGTCTGGTTCAGTTCACCCTATGATCTGTATGTCCTTGTTTGCTATGAACTACCTGTACTGCTTACAAAACAAAACGTGTCATAAGTCAATAAGTCAAGTCAAATCAAATCACTGGTGTCCTCGAGGGAATGAAATCTGTCATCCTAATTTAGTCCAACCTGTAATAAAATGTGGAAAAATTAAGAGTTTGTCCAATTTGATGGAAAAAATAGACAAGCAGAATATTATTTAAATAGATGGAGAGATTCGTGTGCCCTCACACACAAATTAAAAGAAAAGGTATCAAGTAGGTAAAGCAGGTAATTAGGAAAGCACTTGGAATCTTGGCCTTTATTGCAAGAGGACTGAAGTATTAAAGTGGGGAATTCCTGCTGCTGTAACTACTCAAGGTAAGAGCACACCAGTGTATTGCACTCAGTTTCGCTCTCCTTATTTTAGGAAAGAAGTCCTTCAGTTGGAAGGAGTTCACAGCAGGATCACTAGGTTGATTCGTGAGATGAAGGGTTTGTTTTTTGAGGAGTGATTTGTTATGTTGATTGGAAATTAGCAGATTGAGGAGATCTTATTGAAACATACAATATTCTCAGGAGGTTCAATAGGATAGATGCTGAAAGTTTATTCTCTCTCTTTTGGGGGAACCTAGAACCACATGGCATTGCTTCAAAAAAAGGATATCCCACTTTTAAGATCGTGAGGAGAAATGTATTTTCTCACAGGGCTGTTAATCTGGAATTGTGTACATCAGAGAACAGCTGAGGCTAGATGATAGATTTAGGTTGTGTTGTATGGATTTTTAATCTACAAAGAAATCAAGAGTTATGGAGCCAGGCAAGAGTCTCGGCCACAATTAGATAAGCCATGATCTTTTGGACTTGCAAAGCATATTGGCTAGGTCAGATACCTTGCTGCTGTTGCTCTTACGTTCAGTTTCCTTTTTTGTTCTTAAATTATCAAAACTAGTTCATCGAAAGCTGGGAAGTAAAGGAAGATCTTTTCACCACCTAAAATTAAATTTGATTTAATAAAGAATGTAGGACTGAACAGTGCTGAAGCCAACCTTTGGTAGAACTGATGGAGTATCTGGATGCTCTGTGCCTTCATCTAATTAATCTTTAACAAGACTTTGTTTTACAGCATGATATGCGGGAAAATGATCTTGTTCAAAGTTGCCGTTGCTAATTCTGGAAGGAAGAAAATCTGTTCTGTATCGGATATTTTGAACAGAGACTGTTTTCTATGTTTTATATTGAACAGTTTGTGATCATGGTTTCTGATTACTATGTTTTCAGGTGTTCCATGGCCTGTACAGTTAGCAGCAGTTTATGCGGTTTATGACCTTGCTCCTAGTAACCCTAGAGGAGCCATGGAGGCCCTACATAGGTGGAAGGCATCAGTAACTGAAGCAATCCCTCCTGAGGCAAGCAACTGCATAAAGGAACTTGAGACTTTTTGTGAAAGATTAAATTGTGAAATACAGAATCCGTGAGAATTGTATCTAGTAGGTTTGTGAAATGAAAGTAGTTGTCAACCAGAAGTGATCACTATTGGGGAAACTAATATTCAAAAATTGTGTTTTCACTTGGAAGTAATAAACTGTTACACCATACTATATTTGATAATTAAACCAATGTCTGTATTAACAGTTTTGAATATGACATTAGTATTAAATCTAGTCCCTTTCCTTCCACCAAAAAAGTACCTTATTAGAGAGATGGGAAGCAAGTTTTGATGCATCCTGGAGTTGTGATGCTGTAATTTACCTGTGTATAAGGATACATTTACAGTACAATGCATTGTGTATCCCCAAGCCAGACTTTTTTTGTTTTAAACATTTTAAATCCCACTTTTCCTTAGATTTGTTTTTGAATTTGTGCCTAAAACTAAAAAGATCAGACCATATTCATTATTATAAAACATTTTTATTTCTATGAAAAGTTCAATTTGTTGCAGTAAACTTTTAAATTGTAGGTTCCAAGCCTGCTTTGAATGATGAGTGCAAGCACTTGATTGCGTTTTTAAAATGTTTAAAATGGCTAAATGTTGAAAGTCAGGTGCTTTTTAACTCCAAAGCAGGAAAAGCTTCATTTAGACCTTAATTGAATCACACTCCTGAAATAAAAACTGTAAATGCTTTTACATGAAAAAAATTTTTTCAAATGCTGAAGACCTGCTGTATAATTCTGCCATTTCTCGTTTTTATTTTGGTTAGCCAGTATTTGCAGTCTTTTAAATCTTATCTATTCCTCCAATGTTTTAGTTTGTAGCTTAAACAATACTGAGTATGGCAGTAACATGCATTCTTATAACAGGTCATTCTTAGCCAGAACAGGGCAGAGCAATGCTATATCAAATTGTATTCTTCACTTTCAGTCTTTGAACAAGAACAAGAAGAGTTGTGCAGCTGAATCTAGTATGCTGAAGCTCAACACTAGCCTACTTTTTTTCAGTTTCACCTATCCCCTATTTTGGGTTGATTGTAAATCATATCTTTGCCCATTAGGATCTAAAGCAGTAAATAGAATTACAACACAGAAGGTCAGTCATCCCATTGTGCCAATGATGATTCTTTGAATGAAGTTGTCCAATTTGTTCTGCTTCCCTGGTCTTTCACTATAACTACGTTACTAAAATAATTTTGTCAATCGAACAGAGCAAGATTAGTCATTAAGTAATAGCCAGTTAATATACTTGTCTTCATACTGGGAAATAATTTCAAACCTCGTTACCATTCTGAGAGATTTTTTCCTCTTTTACCTTAGTCATGTGCTCTTAAAATAATTGACCATTTTGTCTGCAATTTACTGTTTGTTTGCCACATTAACATGCAGTGTTATTTATTTTGTTGTTATTTGCCTTTTCAGTCCTAAAGAATGTCTTTAATGCCCTCAGACTTCCTGAGAATGATTTCAGCTGGCCAGCACACAGCAGTAAATTCAGTCGTCTTAAAATTTTCACCTCAACACTTTTCACAACCAATCTAGTCTAGGTGAAAAGGGATTTCACCCACACCCCTTCTTCACAAAGTCAGAAGTCACATAATATCAGGTTGTAGTCTAACAAGTTTATTTAAAACACAAGCTTTCAGAGCACACCTCTCCAAAAGCTTGTGATTTCAAATAAATCTGTTGGACTATAATCTGGTGTCATATGACTTCTGACTTTATCCTCCTCAGTCCAACACTGGCACCTCCATGTCATGGCTTTCTGACATATGTATTTGTCAGTGAGAAAATGTGTTGCCTTGTTCAGTATAAGACAGTTCCAAGTTTCGTAGCTCTTCAAATAAAAAGATCTGTTGGCCTCTATATTCTTCACCTGCTGCTGGTCAATGTTCAGTGAATCAAGTTAAAAATATTTTTGTGCATTACCAATTCTACTGTCTAGACCCATAAGAGCAGCATTTTGCCAAGCACAGATTGTCAGGTGTGCACATTAGTCCACTGAGTGACATTTTGAAGATATTTTGAGCGGACCCAACAGACAAAGTGGGCTACAACACTTCCTGTGGTTTTACATTATTTCCCAGTATGCCACTATTTTAAGTGACATTTCTGATTACGCTGCATTAACACTTGAAAGGTGCAATAATCACAAAACAAAATCTGGAACTTACAATTTTTAAATATTTGCTGGCCACAGATTCTAATTGAAAGTGACCCCATTTCATGTAATTGTTTAATGCTGAATGATTATGCTCATGTACTCTGATGATTCAGCTATCTTTGTTTTTAAATTGTGGGAGAAGCAAGGCCAAACTTATACAGGAAGTAACTATGTAGATATTGTGTTAAGTCTCTCAGGTCCCTGGATTGGCAAATGTTAGCTTAAAGTGAGACCTGCTTATAGCTGTGTACATATGATTATTCATAGTGAAAAATGTGATTTTTTTTTCTGTGAATGCTTGTAATTAGATGAAACTTTGTTTCTGATATTTTTGTTCCATTTGGGAATGTTTATTATGTAAAAAGTCACCAGGTGCAATTTAGGTTTTGGGTTGTGTAAAAAGATACTAGGTAAATATGTATAACACTGTTCTGTTGAGGTTTTTTTAATAACTTTTTATACAAATGCTTCTGGAATTTTCATGTGCAACGCATTTTATATTAAAGTAAAACATTGAATCACATTTGTATGTTTGTGGTTGGTATTTTAATATGTCAGTTGGAAGTGAAAACAGGAAGTAAATTTTGAGAGAAACATGTCAGTGGCAAATACGTTGTTTTTTCTTTTCATTTTCCATGTTACATAAAGTCACCTCCATATTAGCACTGATATGATGAGATTCACATGACAATGACAAATGCTATTTTAAAATAACATAAATGTTATGTTTCACTCCCTAACATCCAGTTTTTCTTCCTAAGCTATTCAGGCAAATTGATTTCTCTGCCTATCACTTATTCTCCTATCTGTCATTTGTTGTTGTCCTTGATTCCCCATCCTCTGACTCATTGCAAAGATTCCCATCCCCCTGCCATTTTAGTTTAAAGCCTCCCCACCTACAGCAAATACTGCCTGTAGGGCATCAGTTTCACTCCTGCCTAAGTGTAACCTATTCAGTTTTTACTGTCCCAGTATCCAAGGAATCTGAAATCCTCCCCATCACGCCATCACTTCAGCCACATATTCATCTAGTATATGTCCTGCTATTTTATAGAATCATAAAACACTACAGTGCAGAAAGAGACCATTTGGTCCATCAAGTCTGCACTGACCCTCCAAAGAGCATCCCACACAGACCATGACCCCACCTGTACCCATAACCCCACGTTTACCATAAGTAATTCTCCTAACCTGCGCATCTTTGAACTATGGGAGGAAACTGGAGCACACAGCAGGAACCCATGCAGACACAGGGAGAACTTGTAAACTCCATACAGTCGGCCAAAACTGGAATCTGAGCTGGGTCCCTGGTGCTGTGATTCTGCAGTGCTAACCACTGCCATCATGCTGCACAGCATGTGGAATGACAGTAATCCTAAAAGCACTATCTTTTGAGGTCCTATTTTTTAACTTACTTCCTAACTCCTTATATTCTGCTTTTAGGACCTGAGCCCTGAGGTTTAAACCTAAGTTGTTGGTACCAGTTTGTACCACAGCTACTAGCTGTTCACCCTCCCCATCCAGAATGTCCTTTGTCTAGTGGTCTTCTCTACATCGGGTGCACCAAACATAAATCTAGGGAACGGCTCACCGAGCATCGCAGCCGGGTCTGCACGGGCCGGCCAGACCTCCCAGTTGCCGGCCATTTCAACTCCCCTTCCTACTCCCTTTCTGACATGACCATCCTTGGCCTCCTCCATTGCCACAACAAATCAAACCACAAGTTGGAGGAAAACACCTCCTCTTCCACCTGGGCAGACTACAGCCTGGAAGACTCAACATTTTGAGTTCTCCAATTTCAAAACTTCCCTTACCATCCCCTGATTCCCTTCCCAGCCCCTCCCCCTCCTTCCACTGCTCCCTGCCACTAACCAAATTCATTCCTCCTATTGATCAACGCCACTAACCAAATTCATTCCTCCTATTGATCAACCAGGTGGTTCCTGAAGAAGGGCTCATGCCCAATACGTCGATTCTCCTGCTCCTTGGATGCTGCCTGACCTGCTGCGCTTTTCCAGCAACACATTTTCAGCTCTGATCTCCAGCATCTGCAGTTTTCACTTTCTCCAGGTGGTACCCTCTACCTGTCTTGTTCTATCCCCACTTCACCACCCCCTGCCGCCTCCTTTAACTGCAGCTCTCCCCACATCCACCCCCAGTCCAGAAGAAGGGTTATACCTGAAACGTTGACTCCTGATGCTGCGTAGCTTGCTGTGTTCTTCCAGCCTCCTGCCTGTCTACTTTGCCAACTCTGAGACATCCTTTAACCTAGCATCAGGGAGGTAACATACCATCCTGGAATCTCATTTGCAGCCACAGAAAAGCTTATTCATTCCCCTTACAAATGAATACCCAATTACTCTTGCATTCCCAACTCATTCCTTCCTCCTTTATGTAGCAGAGGCAATCATGGTGCAATGAATTTGGCTGTTGCTGCTTTCCTCTGAGATACTTGGGCTATTATCCCAGCAGTATTCAAAGTGGTATATTTGTTTGCAAGGCAATAGTCAGTGGAGAAGCCACTGACTCCTGCCATGTCTTACTCCTCCAAATTAAACCTTTTAGAAGTTGCTTTATATAAAGTCATTTCAATTAATGTAGAGCCTGATGCTTGGTCCTCGTAATTATGGAATATAGTCCTTACGAACTATTAGCCACAAAGACTATCTTCCAAACTACAAACCAAAGAAGTAATAAGGGAAAAGCACTGCTGCCCCTCTGCACTGAATGCCTAGTGTGTCCGAATTCCCAGATATACAAACTCTTTCAGGTAGTGTCTTAGGGGATGTGCTCTCTCCCAACTGCTCATAGATGAAGCTTACTGATCTACACCCAATGCAATGTGGTTGCCTTTTATATATTTTCTCTATTTAATCAGTCTCTGTAATGACCCAAAAGGCAATCAGTTGATAAAACATGATTCACCTCCACCTTTGCAGGAACAATTAGTTATAGACAATGAACCCATCAGTAAAACAATGATTTTTTAAAAAATCTTGCCCAGATATTTTTAAAATAAACCATCTGTTCTGTATATGCTTGAGAAAGTGTTTCAGAAGCAACAGAGAGACTGATCCTGGAGACCATGCTTGGAAGATGGAATCGGGACTAAGTAAAATAAATGTATAAGCTTAGTCATGACTAATGAGTCTTAGAAATAGGTATAACACAGTGCCAATAACAGCAAGAGTGACTGCTGCACAACCTGGTGGAGACAGAAGTCCTACCTTTACATTGATAGTGCCACAAAACATGAAGAAAGAAACCCTCAATGTGCTAAATAGGACAGACTTAAAATACTCAAGCCTGGGCATCCATGAAAGACTACAGCCAAATTGCAATGCAAAGCAATTTGTAAACTTACAGCCTGCCATATACCTGACACTACCATCGATCCTGCCATGCCAGGAACAGCATCGTGTATACCTAAAACTTAGGTGCCAATCTGAAGCTAGCAAACAGGACTAATTGAGTATGAAAGAGCAGAAGCAGCAAGTGATAGAGCTAAGCGATCCCATGACTAATGGATCAGATCAAGTGCATCATCAAGTTGTGAATGGTGGTGGACAATTAAACAACTCACTGGAGGAGGAGGCTTCACAAATATTCCTATCCTCAATTATAGAGGATTCCAGCACATCAATGCACAAGATAAGGATGAAGCATTTGCAGCAAATTTTAACCAGAAATGCCGTGTGGATCATTGATCACGGCCTCCTCCAGAGGGCAACAGCAATTCTTCACCCAATTGAATTCACTCCATGTGATATCAAGAAATGGCTGGAGGCAATGGATACTGCAAAAATCATAGATATGGGTCCTGACATTCTGGTAATACTACTGAACACTATTGCATTCCAGAACTTGTTGCACCCTTAGCCAAGTTGTTCCAGTACAGATACAACTCTAGCATCTACCCAACAATGTGGAAAATTGCCAGGATATCTCCTTTACACAAAAATCAGAGGTGAAGTGAGTGTGACTGCCCTTGATATCAAGGCCAAATTTGACCATATGTGGAATCAAAAAGCCCTCGCAAAACTGGAGTTAATGGGTATTGGGAAAAATCTCTCCACTGCTTAGTTTCAAACCTGGCACAAAGGAGGATGGTTGTGGTTGTTGGAGGTCAGTCATCTCAGCTCCAGGACATCTCTGTAGGAGTTCCTCAGGGTAGTGTCCTAGCCCAACCATCTTCAGCTGCTTCATCAATGACATTTCTGCTATCATTAGGTCAGTAATGGGGATGTTTGCCAATGATTGCATAATATTCAGCACCATTCACAACTTCTCATACACTGAAGCAGTCATAGAGATGTACAGCATGGAATGTTCAAAATCAGTGAGACCTGGACAATTTTCAGGTTTGGACAGAAAAGTGGCAAGTGACATTTGCGCCAAACAGATGTGAGGAAATGATCATCTCCAGTTAGATTCAAGCCAAATACCTCCCTTGACATTCAATGGCATTACCATGACTGAATTCCCAACTGTCAACATACTGGAGATTACCACTGAGCAGAAACTCAACTGGTTTGGCGATGTGAATACAGTGGCTGCAAGAGCAGGTCAGATGCTAGAAATATTGTGGTGAGTAACTCACCTCCTGACTTCCCAAAGCTTGACCATCACATATAAGGTACAAGCCAAGAAAGTGATTAATTACTCCCCAGTTTCCTGGATGAGTGCAGCTCCAACAACATTCAAGAAGCTTGACACTATCCAGGACAAAACAGCCTATTTATTTGGAATAACATCTGCTCCCTCCACCATCAACATTCAGTAGAAGCAGTGTACAGTACATAAGATGCACTGCAGAAAATCACCAAAGCTCCTTAGACATCACTTTTCAAACCCATGACCACTTCCATATAGGACAAGGGCAGCAGATACATGGGAAACAGCACCAGCTGCAAGTGCCTCTCTAAGTCATTCACTGTCCTGACTTGAAAATATGTCACTATTCCTTCAGTGTCACTGAGTCAAAATCCTGAAATTCATGCCCTAACAGCATTGTAGATTCCTTACAAGTGCAAGGACTGCAGTGATTCAGGAAGGCAGCTCACCACCTTCTCAGACAATAAATGCTGGCCCAGCCAGCAACATCCACATCCCACAAGTGAATAAAAGTTTTTGAGTTTTGCTTAACAGGAATTATAAGCAAATATCAGACTTGACTCACTAAATATGATGGTTTATGATCATATGGTGGAAATTATGGCTTCTTTTTTTAATAACAGCTTGTGTTATCATTGTAACACAGGAAATCAATGAGTCAGTCCAGACCACAATTCCTTGTAAGAGTAATTCAGCTAGACCTATTTCCCTCTCTATCTCCATAACTTGAAGATTTTATTTCTTAAGGTGCTGGTCTGATTATGTTTTGAAAGCCATAATTTAGTGTGCATCTACCCATCCTTTCAGAGAGTGTATTTCAGACCAAAACACCTACTCTATTTAAAAAAGATTTCAGCTTTGGTTCTGTTTTCAATCATCTTATATCTGCGTTCCCTGATTCTCAACCACTCTTCTAAGTGTCTTTCTCTAGCCCTGCTCTGCTCAGATATAAATTGTTATTTCCTTGCACTTGTATCCTCTGCCTCTGTTCATTAATCCAGGGCTTATTTGCATTTTTAACCACACTTCCAACCTAACTTGCCACCTTCGAGGATCAGCGTTTGTATCCCTAGATCTCTGTTCCTGCACTCCCTACAGAATTATACTGTTTTGTTTAGTATCTCCTCAATCTACTTGTCAAAATGTATCGCTTCACATTTCTCTGTAGTAAATTTCATCTGCTACATGCAACCCATTCAACTGGTTTCACTATCAAGGTGTTCCTTACAATTTACAGTACTTTCAAGTCAGTGTCATCTGGAATTTTAAAATTGTGCTTGGCACACACAAGTTTACATCTCCAATGTAAATATATTAATATCAAGAGATGATACCTCTTTTGCATACCTTCTTCCAATCTGAACTATCTCTTTCACTCAATCAACTTTGTATCCATGTTGTCTCTGCAGTTTTTGTTCAATGGCCTTCCTCTTTGCTGCCAAACCCATTAGTTGGTATTTTACCCAATGCCTTCTGACGGTTTCTGTACAAAATATATATTCGAAATCCTATAAGATTAAAAGAAAAGGCTTATAAAGTCACTAGAAATAGCAGTAATTCTGTGGATTGGGAGGTTAACTGAATGCAATAAAGGGGGACTGAGAATTGATAAGGAAAAGAAAAATAGAATTTAAATGTAATCTTACAACAAAAAGTAGAAATGGACTGTAAAAACTGATCAATATGTATATAGACAGGAAGCACTTGGTCAAAACAAATGTAGGTTTGATACAGACAGAGTCAGGATAGTTTACAATGAGCAGCTGAGAAGTGACAGCGAAGTGAAATGATTAACTTGTGTCTGTTTACACTGAGGACAATTCTAGAAATCTCCCAGAACTAGAGATCCAAATGACGAGGAAGAATAAGGAGTTGAAGGAAATTAGTATCAATAAGAGGTTTGTACTGGAGAAATTAATGTGGCTGAAAATTGATAAATCCTCAGTACCTAATGGTATGCATCCTATAGTGTTGAAGGAGGTGGCTATAGAGATAGTTGATGCATTGGTGGTTATCTTCAAAATTTCTATTGCTTCTGGAATGAGTCCCGCAGATTGCAAAGTAGCAAATGTCATCCCACAATTTAAGAAGGGAGTGAAAGAGAAAACAAGAAACCACAGACCTACTAACCTTACATCAGTAGTAGGGCAAATGACAGAGTCTCATATAAAGGATGGGATAAATAGCCACCTTGTTGATAATGATTGATTGAGCACAGTGAGAATGAATTTGTGAATGGAAAATTGAGTCATTGAGACAAAGAGTTATACAGCATGGAAACAGACCCTTCGCTCCAAATTGTCCATACTAACTAAGTTTCCCAAACTAAACTAGTCCCATTTGCCTGCATTTGATCCATATCCCTTTAAATATTTCCTATTCATGTACCTGTTTAAATGTCTTTTAAATGTTGTAACTATATCTGCTTCTATCACTTCTCCAGGCAGTTCACTCCACACACAAAACAGCCTCTGTGTGAAAAAATTTCCCCGTTTTAAATCTTTCTCTTCCCATCTTAAAGTCCACCACAGGAGGTTGGTTAGAAAAATTAAAGTGAATGGAATAAAAGGTAATGTCCTGGCATGGATTAATGATGAGCTGACAGCCAGAAAATAGAGAACAGGACTAAATGGTTTGGAGATGCTAGTGCTTGCAAATAAACCTGTTGGACTATAACTTGGTGTTGTGTGATTTTTAACTTCGGACTAAATGGGCCATTCTCTCATTAGTAGGCTGTCACTAGTGGGGTATAGCATGGTTCAGTACTTGGGGCTCCAACTGTTCACAAAGATATCAATGATTTATATGATTTTGATATCAATGGGTGGCCTGGTAGCTCAGTGGTTAGCACTGCTGTCTCACAGCACCAGAGACCTGGGTATGATTCCATCCTCAGGCTGTGTGAAGTTTGCATGTTCTCCCTATGCATGGGTTTCCTTCAGGGTACTCTGGTTCCCTCCCACTGTCCAGAGATATGCAGGTTAGGTGGATTGGCCATGCTAAATTTCCCATAGTGTCCAGGGCTGTGCAGGTTAGGTGGATTGGCCTTACCAAATTGCCCATAGTGTGCAGGTTAGGTGAATTAACTATGGGAAATATAGGGTAGAAGGTTGGGTATGAAGGAGTGGTGTTGGCCTGCTTCCATACTATAGAGTTTCTATCCGTTGGGAACCAAATGTATTATTTCCAAATTTGTAGGGGCTAGAAAGCTAAGTAGGAATGGGTTTTATGAGAAAGATACAAAGCAACTCATAAAGATTTGGACAGGGTTAATGAATGGACATGAACATTACAGGTGGAGTATAATGTGGAAAAATGGGAGGTTATCTGTTTTGGTAGGAAACAGTTCTTAAGCTGTAAGAGTTTGGAAAGTGGAGATATACAAAGGGATCTAGATGTTGACACGTCACTGAAGGCTAACATGCAGATGCAGCAAGGTATTAGGAAGGTTAATGGAATGTAAACATCATTGCAAAAGGATTTGAGTAAGGGGTAGTGAAATCTTTCTTCAATTGTATAGGAGCTTGGTTAGATCACATCTGGTACACTGTGTGCAGTTTTGGTATCCTTACCTCAGGAATTATTATTACAGTGGTGGTTCACCAGTCCTGTCCCTGGGATGGCGGAACTGACCTATGAAGTGAGAGTGGACAAACTGGGCCTCTATTCTCTGGAGTTTTGAAGAATGAGAGGTAATCTCATTGAGATTTATAAAATATTTTAAAATTTAGACGGGATTGATGCAGTTAAGATATTTCCTTGAGATAGGGAGTCTAGAAGCAGGGAACACACTTATATAGCAAGAATAATAAAGGGGATGCCACTTCAGTCCAAGATTAGAAGACTCTTCTTCACTCAAAAGGTTATGAACCTTTGAAATTTTCTACCACAGAGGTCTTGGAAGCTCAGTCTTTGATTATGTTTAAGGTAGAAATCGATAGATATTTGATTACAAGTGGCATACACAGTTATGGATAGTGTGGTAAACAGAATTGATGTTATCTGTCACCACAGTCATATTGAATGGCAGGGCGATCTTGATGAGCTGAATAACCAACTCCGATCCCTATGTTCTTATGTTTGTGTGACTATCACAATTATCTGCCTGAACCACTGCTTCTTGAATCTTTGAAATTTCATGCTCGTCTAAATAAGTTTTTAGGTTTGCAGGAATGCTATTTCTGAATTCTAACAAGACATACTTTCCCTAATTTTTCAAATTTTTTCAAATATTTCAAACTAATCAAAACAACTGATCTTATTATTCTTCTTTTCTCTTGCAAATCTTACAAATGCCTATTTAGGTTTATTCATTTTAAACAATCATCTTCAGAAGCGAGCTCATGCGCATTGAATTTATTTTAACAGTTTCCAAAACTACATATTGTTCTTCTGACAAATGTGCACACACAGTCATAATAGTACTTGTCAAGACGTTATAGCATTAAGGTCTAATGATCTTTTTTCCACTTTGATCGGTTAGATTTTCAAATCAGGCAAAACAATTTTTGACTCCATTCTCAGTAATTTTAAGCATTAAGTGTAGATTTTCAATTCTCAGATTCCTAACAGGAATCTCAATCATCCTTTAGACTGCTTCTTTTATCTTCTTTCTTTAAGATTTGTTTTCTGGCCAACACCTGTTTTCTAATTTTCTGATTTCATTTGGGTTTAATCATTGTTTAATGTTACGAAAATTGCAATAATATAAACTGCTTTAGTTTGATAAAATTACTTTAATATGATCTCATGTATACTGGCACAGATTATCAATTTAATGCTCTTAAATTCCAACTTCATGTAAAGTGATAGCAGTCTGTTTGTAATAAGTAAGTACTGAAGTTACCCTGAATCTAACTCATGTTCCTTTTGTATTTATACAACATTGGGAATAAGGAATTGCTTACTTTTTGTTTCATGTACTACAGAGTAAATCATTACATTTTCCATGACCAAGCAATATAGCAGCAAGAACTATTTGATCTAAACCATGGACTCTCAGCATGAACTAAAGCTTGTTGTATTGAAATCAATTATATTCCATTATCTTACTGCATAGTCACTTGTCCTTGGTGCTTTCTAACATTCAGCACTTTATTGATAATGCAGTTAATTAAATTTTAACTAACTGAATAGAGCAACAACCGACACCACAGTGGCACTGCCTTTGTCTCTACAGAAGAGCTAATGATGGATTACGGTCGTATATTAAAAGCTTAGTAAGTAGTCTGTGTCATGATATAACTTCAAGTAAATTGGGCCAATATTCTGTAAGATTTAAAGTGGCAAGTTCAAAATAAACAAGACAATCTTTGGCTGGCTCTGTCTATAAAACAACCTTTGAAAATCCAACAGATTTATAGTTGTGTTTTAACCTATCAATATAAAGGCTATTTGCACAAAACCTGTGGTTAGAAATCATGGGTACTAAGTTCCCTGTAAGTTAAGACCAACTTAACAACAACTTCGTGCTTACCTAATTTACCTAACTTCATGCTAACCTAGTTAGCATAGTGCTTTTAACAATAAAAATTATAAGGTATTTTACAGGAATATTATGAAACCAAGCCATATAGGGCAGCACAATGGCTCAGCGGTTAGCACTGCTGCCTCACCGCGCCAGGGTCCTAAGTTTGCATATTCTCCCTGTGTCTGCGTGGGTTTCCTCCAGGTGCTCTGGTTTCCTCCCACAGTCCAAAGATGTGCAGGTCAGGTGGATTGGTGATGCTAAATTGCCTGTAGTGTTAGGTGCATTAGTCAGAGGGGAATAGGGTCTGGGTGGGTTACTCTTCAGAGGGTCGGTGTGGACTGGTTGGGCTGAAGGGCCTGTTTCAGCGCTGTAGTGAATCTAATCTAATCTAATCATATATGGAAATGACCATGAGGTATCCAATAAAGGGAAATGAGTAGCAGAGAGACAGAGGAGTTTAAGGAAGGGTATTCCAGGATTTGGGGACAAAATTATGAAGGAAAAGAGCTTTGCAGATGCAAATAAGCCACTGCATATTTTACTTACCACAAATTGTTGTTAAATAAGTGCGCTTCCCAGCATATGTTGTTGCTGAACTTTGATCACAATGTGGTTTAAACATATGAGTATTAGGCTGCTTGTGAACCTCAAACTTTCTAAGTTTGCATTAAACAGCTTGTGGTCCATGACTGGCAGGATTCCCAACCATACATAGGCCATTTCCCGTACTTTTGCTCTCCTCCCTTCTCCTCTATCTCAAAATATGATCGAAATTCCCTCGACCTTGCCTTCCATCTTGCCGGGCTCTGCATACAATAGATCACCCTCTGTCATAGCCATTACATGTAATGTGATTTCACGAACAACCGTATCTTTCTCCCTCTGTGCTTCTTTTAGCATTCAGATGGGATCATTTTTCAAACTTTCCCAGGAGCCTCTCCCCTTCACAGAGCACCTTCCTGTTAACCTTACCTCCTTCCTTCCCACCTTCTAGGGCCTCAGAAACTAATTGTAAGTGAAACAGCAATGTATTTGCTTTGAAGAGTACTTATGTTCAGTCAACAGTTTGGGCCCAGGTTTCTGCTCTCTTGTTATTTTAATCCTCCACCTTGCTCCAATTCGGATGTCTCTAATCTTTACCCTCTTAAATATCCCCTGAGACATGATAAAAACTTGGTGAACAGCATCTCATCTTTCAGTTAAGATTTTTACAGCCTTCCAGTAATAACTCTGCTGTTTCCATTTACACTGTGTCTCGAAACCCATTATTTGTTTGTTGTCGCATTGCATCCTATCTTCCCTGCATCTTTATCCCTTCTGTCATTTAATCTTTTCTGTCTTCCATGCTTTCATTGATCCTATTCCTCCTCCGCTACTCCCTTCCATGATTCAAAATTAAAACTGTATAGCTATAATGTTTTCCCTTTATTGATGCAAGGTCATTGGCCTGAGTTTTTCACTTTTGTTTCTCTCTCCGCAGATTCAGCCTCATCTGTTGAGCATTCCAGCAATTTATGGTTTTATTTCAGTGTTTGTTTTACTAGTTGTTTCTCACCCATTTAAAATTGCTGTCCAAGATTATTTTATCTGAGGATACACGATATGTTAGTTGTTCGAATGAAATTAGATAATTAGTTGATATTTAAGAGTCTTTAAAGCAACCACCTAGATTATGAGATGAATTTACCTCACTCAAATGGAACCAATGTTACTGGAGAACATGCTGTGAAAGCTGCAACTTCTACTCTGAGGTGAGCTTCTTTTGCATACTACAATTGCATTCAGTGCTCCTCAGCATTGGATTTGGCAGAGGATGACAAGCAGGAACGGATAGGGGTTCCTAGTTGTATAAGGAGAAAAGTGAGGACTGCAGATGCTGGAGATCAGAGTCGAAACATGTAGTGCTAGAAAAGCACAGCCAGTCAGGCAGCATCCAAGGAGCAGCAGAGTCAATGTTTTGAGCATAAGCTCTTCATCAGGAAATGGGAAGGGAGGGGAGGCCCAAGGGGCTGACAGATAAATGGGAGGGAGTGGGGGGGAAGAAGCTGGAAATGCGATGAAAGTGGGGGTGAAAGTAATAGGTTGGAGCGGAGGGTGGAGACGATAGGTGGGAAGAAAGATGGAAAGGTAGGACAGTTCAAGAGGGCAGTGCCAAGTTGGAGAATTAGATGTGGGATGAGGTAGGGGCATGGGAAATGAGGATACTGGTGAAATCAACATTGATCCTGTGTGGTTGGAGGGTCCCAAGGCAAGAGATGAAGCGTTCTTCCTCCAGTGAGCAATTAGCAGAGTTGCAGGAGGCAAGGTGGTGCACCAAGCATTAATATCAGAAATATCCTAAACAGTAACCACAGTTAGCCCATCCCTCAAAATGCTAATGACCGCTGCAGAGTAATTGCCTGTAAACCCTTTCTATAATATTTTCACGGCTCGACTCTGTAAATATAGATTATTTCTTCCGCTGGGTTGTTTCTACATTTTTATCAATTTTCTGCAACAGCATGAGAGAGAGAATGCAGAATACTAGAGATTGTATAGCATTACCTGTCTATCACAGCTGAATAAGTGAAGAATTTTGGAATCAACAAATATGTGAGGCTGGCAGCATTGGGGATGCGGTGATGTATTTGGATGTTTAGTTTAGATTAGATTCGCTAGAGTGTGGAAACAGGCCCTTCGGCCCAACCAGTCCACACCGACCCTCTGAAGAGTAACTCACCCAGACCCATTTCCCTCTGACTAATGCACCTTACACTATGGGCAACTTAGCATGGCCAATTCACCTGACTGTGGGAGGAAACCCATGCAGACACAGAGAGAATGTGCAAACTCCACACAGACAGTAACCCGAGGCTGGACCTAGGACCCTGGTGCTGTGAGGCAGCAGTGCTAACCACTGAGCCACCGTGCCACCCCATGTTACTCCAGACCCATAGCAATGTAATTGACTCTTAACTGCCCTCTGAATAATTACAGATGGGCAATAAATGCTGGCCTAGCCATCAATGCCCACATCCCATGAATGAATGAATAAAATATAATATGTATATATGGGATCAAACTATACGCTATTCATAAGCAGCATAAGCATGTCCCACCTCGCAAATCACACCCAAAGATCACTACACACCAATTTTCCCCCACTATCTTGAGGACTTTACTGAGTTGGGTAATCCTTTTCGTGAACCGTAAATGCTAAATGATCCAAATTTTAAATTACTTTAAGTGCTCGTTCCTAAGTTCCAATCACATTTATTCATGTTGTTGAGAAGTTTAAGAGCACTAATCCCATTAAACTGTGATTACTACAGCTATAGCCATCTCATGCCACATCTGTAGCTTTCAATAGTACATTAATCTGAATTCTTTCAGCTGCAGAAGGATTCAAGTTCATGTTTCGAGTGATTCTGATGATCAATCAGGGAGCTTGGGAAGCTGAAGAGATGGAAACATCTTTTACACACAATTATATTTTCTTTGAAGTAAACATAAACTGAAATAGGGTTAATAAAATATGTTTCCAAAAAAATGTACTGGCTCGCAACTGCCAGTTTGAGAGGACTCTTCTTTCTTTCTAAATAACTTCAAGAAAGTTACCTTATCAAACGTTAATGCCAACCTACGTCTAAATTTATGCTGTGGCTGCTATCTAAATTCAGTATTAATAAGGTTAAAAATTGAGATATTGACATTTAATTAGGCTAGTTTTAATACTGAATTCCTCTAATCAACTTGAGAATGATGTTAGTATCATCGACAAACAAGTTATCCAGATTCAAATATTAATGTAGCTCATCATGTAATTTATTTTGCTGCATACCATTTAAGAACTGAGATTTTTGTTAAACTAGCCAATCAGCTTTTTTGAAACTGATAAACGTTAGTGTATATTGCAGAAATTGATCACTACTTGCTTTTAAATTATAATAGACTGAATACTTGAATCTCTACATTACCTGGGTTATAAGCTGAATGACGACTAATTCTGGGAAGGATTGTTTTCTTTCATTAATTCATTGAAAATGGGTGTTTCTGGCTATGCTAGCATTTATTGTTTCAACCTACTTGCTCTTGAGATGGTGTTCATTTGCTGCAGGTACAGCCAAAATACCATTAGAGTCCCAGGGGTTTGATCCAGTGTCATTGAAGGAATGGCGATACATTTGAAAGTCGGGATGGGGGTGAGTTGCTTTGAGGGAACTTTGCGGGTAGAAGTGTCCCCATATATCTACTGTCCCTGTCCTTCTGGCTGATAGAGGTCATGAGTTTGGGAGGTGCTGTGTAATGTGCCTTGGTGAAGTTCATGTAATGTGTCTTGTTCATTTAAGTTAATCAAACACTGAATGTCATTTCTAATGGATTTTGTAACCAAAGCTAAGGAACAAAGTTACAATTGTGATGTAATTATTATCTGAACAACTACTACATTCAAGCTGAAGGACTTTATATAATGGAGCACCTTTCTAGGTAGCTCCATGTTAAAAAAAAGAGAATTAATTGAATGTAACTTGAACAACCCTAATTGGTTGATGATGTCGAATAGAGGAAATAGAAATTTAAACACAATAGATGTTACAGTGTACATCTTTGAGAAATTTGAAAAAAAATTGCAATCTTCCATTTATAAGAAATGACATTAACAGTTCCTGCCTTAGTTCAATTATTAGGTTTACTGAAGGTCATCCACATTTGGAAGCTGAGCAGGTCTCTGCATACTGACAAGATATGAACAAATCTGTTCACTATTAACACAATTCAATTAATTCCTATCTCTCACAAGGCATCTGCTGATCAATTACAAGCTTGATATAATCAATACACACAAGAAGCTGACATTTTTAACTGAGAAGAATACTTTTTTAAGAGAACCGTTATAAAGCAGAATTGCTGACTGTCAGTAGCTTACTGTTATTATGTCACCCAGTAGAATGAATAAGTATGATTTCAGGAGATGGAACTGCAAGGATGTCTGAACTAAATTGTATATGTATATTAGAAGTAAATACCAAAATCCATTGTTGTTTCAAGCATGTAACAATCAAATTTAGCTGGTTGAGAACATAAATATGTCATTTTGTATCCTCTGAAAAATATTTCAAAACTATACATCGTATGAAAAATGTAGTGGCCTTTGATTCAAAAGCAGTAGCAACAGGAAGATTTTTAATAACTTTAAATCATTTGGGGACTGTGATTTTGTTTAACGATTGAAAAGGACTTTTTAAATGTTTCTCTCATTTGTAAATGGATCGATTTTAATTTTTGGATGATAAATACTACTTCATTTGACATACAACCTAGGCAAACCCCATGACCTGGAAGCAAAATCAACAGGAAGGAAGTTAAAGTATGGGGGCATTCGGTGGAGAGAGAAAGAAGAAAGTGAAAAATTACAATTAGAGGAGTCAGTCAAGAGGCTAAGTCAAAGAACTGGATTCTGAGCCGTCCGAGATTATGTTGAGAACTGCTGCTGCTGTTTCATTCCTTTCCAGATCATAGAATGACCATAGTCAGTCATGTCCTGAGAAGACAAAGACAGTTCTAGTGATGGGAGCTGAGAATTAAGAATCCACCAGAGAGCAGAGTGTGATCATCTGGAAAACTGTACGGACAAAACTCTGCTTTCACAGAGACAGCTGCCTATGGAGAATTCACTAGTCTTTGAAGTCTAATCTTTGGATTCTGCACAAAAAATATCCAAACTGATAAGAACTGTGAGCTGAGATTGATGGCAGGGAGAATAGAGTGCATAGAATATCTTTGAAATCTCTCTCTTCGCTTCCATATGTAATTTACAGTTTCATAGCAGCTGTCAATTTTCTTGTTAATTTATGTTTATGTAGATTATTATACTTGCATAAGTTAAAAGCAGATGAAATCTTGTTCAGTTATTTCCTAAGTTAAAGATAACTTGTTTTGGTTTATGGATTCTCACGATAATGAAAATATTAAAAATGGCAGAAAGGGAATATATTATGCTTAAAAATAGAAATATCTGATGGCAATGTTAATGACAGTAATATTAGCAATACTGTACTTCATCACATTTCTTTGTCTTTTCTGTGAGGGTTTAATCCATTTTATTTGATACTTTATTAAATAACAATCTGCAAATATCACTTGCAACAATTTTAAGGTGATAGGATTTATTAATGCTCTCTTGACCCCAAATCAGAAACTTTCTCTGCATTCCAACTGCAGAGAAATATCTGAAATGAGTGCAATCAATCAGTGATTTTTTTTTTAGCATCTACTGTTGTGATGTATGAAGATATGTCTTTTTTTAGAATGAAACAGGTAATCTTGTAAACATTCTCTCAAACAAGAGAAAGGAGCTCTAAGTGCCTGCCAGATGTGAATGAATAAGCTGTCATCTCACAGGGAAGGAAAAAGTAAACCATTATCTATTAATGGCCTCAACTGGGAATAAAACCATTAAAAAGTTGCACGCTGTATTCAGTGATGCTGCTTCATGGATCAGCAAGCCATCAAAATGCCCACAAGAAAATGGGGCACACAATTCTTTTGCCCAATACAGTCAGTTCTTCAATAGCGTGATGGTTGTGTTCTTGTGCAATCTCGCATTATAGAAAAACTGCTTTAGTGCTTAAAGTGTTGGCGTTGTGTTGACATTACAGCCCAAACATGTTTTAAAAGTTTACGCTGGAGAAACAGCATCCCCCAATTCGTTAATCGCGTTACAGCAAATTCGTTGGTGTTATAACAAAACGACATATGTTGAAGTTAAATGATGTGGAGGTACTGGTGTTAGAATGGGGTGGACAAAGTTAAAAATCACTCAACACCAGATTAGAGTCCAACAGATTTTTTTTGGAAGTACTAGCTTTCAGAGCGCTGCTCCTTCATCAGGTGGCTGTATAGCAGGATCATAAGACATAGAATTATATAAATTTTATAAATTCCTACTTTGGAAATAGAGCCAGTCTGACTCAAGATTGGGATACAGATAGACTCTAACCTCACACCTTTAATGCATTGTCTGAGCTGAGATGTCACCTGTTTTTTTATAAAACCTTACATTACCTCAAGAATGTGATTTAAAAGAAGTTCTGGGATTTACATATTAATGAATTGAAATCTGCAAGATGAAAGACTTAACAGCAATCTAGGTTTGTACAATATATCATTTCAGTTGCATGACACTGTGATCTTTTGCAATAAATTCTGTGTCTTATGACCCTGCTCCATAGTCACCTGATGAAGGAGCAGCGGTCCGAAAGCTAGTGCTTCCAAATAAACCTGTTGGATTGTAACCTGGTGTTGTGTGATTTTTAATGTTGACATTCAAGGCAGTGGATGAAATGAGAGTTGAGGCATAAACTAATTAGGCTTTTACCCTCTAAACACCCATCACTGTCTTTTAGTTGTGTACCTCTCATTTCAGCATAATTTCTGTATGTGAGGCAGAGACAGTGTCTAAATTTCAAGAATACAAGATAAATTGAAGTACATTGCCTGTAAAAAGGAATATAGACGTACATATTCAGACGTGAGAAAATGTGTTTGAGGATTTTCTTTAACACCAGACAAGATTCTGATCCTCAAGGTCTTTTCCTGATAATGTACAGCGTTCCCAGTGGATTGTATGAAAAGAACATTACTTGTTATCTTGTGCACATTTATTTAGAAAAGTGAGTGATAAGCTGAAAATATTGCTGAAACATATTGTTGAACATGCTGACCTTGACCAGAAAATCATTGAAGTGATGAAATATTCTATCATTGAAATCGAATGGCTACAACGACGAAGACAGAGTAAGTCTCTGTAAGTGAATTGAGATGTGTTTTCGTATTTACTTTGAACTGTGATTTTGTAATAAAGAGCTGAAAGAAAACGCAGGTCTCATCAGAAAGAGTTATGGTTAATTGATTTGCTTAAAGAAGCAATTTAATATAATTATTGTTATTGGGCACTCTCCCATCAAGGGCATAGACAGGAGATTCTGTGGCAGTGAGCATAAATTTAGGATAGTTTATTGCTTTCCAGATGCTAGGATTAAGGACATCTCTAAATGTTTCAAGCATATTGTTAAAGATGAGATTGAGAAGCCAGTAATTATTGTACGCATTGGAAGGAAAGACATTTTTAGGGAAAAGATTAAAACAGTACAGAGTGAATTTAAGAGGTTAGATGGAAGGTTAAAAAATGGAACCTTAAAACTAATAATTTCTGACTTACTTCCGTCAGAGAAGTGAGCCCAATTGAACAGAGACTACAGGAGCCAGATCGTGTGAAATTGACAAGCTGTTTATTACAAGCCATATGGCTGGAATAGAAATTGACTAAGCTGACACAGAACTGACAGTCTGTACAGGTAGATCAAGGGTTCTCTTCCCTGAGCTGAGAATCAAGCCACCTTTTCTAGGCATACAGTACAATGATGCTAATTAAAAATAGTGAAAATACAATGGTCTTGATCATCAAGTAATCAAGTTACGATGGTGATAATCGCAAAGCAGTTATCAGTTATCATTGTATCTGGAATGTAGATACAATGAAGCATCTGGCAGCATCAATCAATTCTTAATGGGATTGGGAGACAGCAGTTCTCTTCGAGGGTCGGTGAGAATGTCTCTTTTCTTGGCAGTAAGGTGTTTCCATTGTTGCTCTCCTGTGAGCGGGGTATTCTGGTGTCTCTCCATCTGACCTGTCCTTTGTGTGTCTTAGTTATCACTGGGATACAAGACTGCATTAGGTGCTTTGGGACAGTGGTGTTTATCGGGTCCAGAACGCTTATTATCAGGTTGTCTTGGCAAGTGTATTCCCTGGTCTGCGAGTGACTGTGGTCAGGTCTGGTTTCCCTGGTCAGCCTGTTTCATCGATGCTGAGGCATTCTGGCTGTTCCTTGTATGGTTTGGACAGGTTTGACTTTCTGTTTTCTGTGTGGCCATGCTGTGGGTAGGCAAGGTGGCAGATCTTTTCCTACAATTTCCAATGCCAAACTCAAGCATGGGAAGGAACCAAAAGTTAAAAGTAGATTAATCAGTGGCTGAAGAGCTGGTATATTGTTCAGGGATTCAGGTTTTTGGAAATTGGAATGTCTTTTAGGACAGAAAAGACCTGTTCAAAAAGGATGGGTCTAATCTAAACTGGCAAGGGACCAATATATTAGCAGGGAGATTTGCTCGTTTCATTAAGGAAGACTTTTTACCGACAGAGAGGGTGAGAGGAGGAATTTGAAGTAGCAGTGTAATCAGAAGGATTGATGAGCAAGGTTCTGAATGTGAGGAGAGCAATTATCAAAGAAAAACAAGAGAGAATTAGAGTATAAGTAACTGAAGATCTAAATTGCCTTTATTTCAATGCAAGAAGTCTTACAGGGAAAGCTGATGAACTCAGGGCAGGTTTAAGAACATGGGATTGGGACATCATAGCTATTACAGAAACTAGGCGAAGAGATGGATAACACAGGCAGCTCAATGTTCTGGGTTTTAAATTTTATAGGAAGGACAGAAAAGGAAGCAAGAAAGGAGAGGGTGGTGGCATTTTTGATTAAAGAATACATTACTGCTGTAACTACAGAAGATATTTCTGAAAAATCGCCTATAAAAATATCTGGGTGGAAATTATAAATAAGAAAGGAAAGTTCACTTTGATGGGATTGTACTATAGGCCCCCCAAAAGTAAGAGGGAAATTGAGAAACAAATATGCAGGGAGATCTCACATATATGTAAGCATATTATGGTTATAATAATGGGGGATTTAATTTTCCAAACAGTGACTGGGGCTACCAGAGTTTTAAAGGTTTGGATGGTGAAGAATGTGCTCAAGAAAATGCTTCTCAGCAATATTTGGATGCTCCTACTAGCGAAAGAGCAAAATTAGACCTTCTTTTCAGCAATAAGACAGGGAAGGTGACTGAAGTAAAAGTGGGGGAACACTTTGGGTCCATAGCAATCATAATTCTATGGTTATGGAAAAGGATAAGCCTTCCATAAATGTTAAAGTTTATAACGAGAGTAAGGCAAATGCTAATGGTATGGGACAAGACCTTTCAAAAGTTGATTGGAGTAGAATGTTCACAGTCAGGGATGTCAGACAAGTGGGAGGCATTCAATAATGTGATGATGAGAGTTCAGAGAAATGTTGTTCCTGTTAGAGTGAAGGGTAAGGCTGGTGAGATTAAGGAACAATGGATGAATAAAGATATTGAAGTTCTAGTCAAGTATTCTAGATATAGACAACTTGGTTCAATTGAATCTCTTAATCAATATAAAGAGTGTTGGGGCATTTTTCAGAGAGAAATCAGGAAGGCATAGAGGGGATATGAGATAGCATTGGCAGATAAGGTTAAGGATGATCCAAAGAGATTCTATAAATACATTAAGAGCAAGAGGGTAACTTTAGAGAGGATAGGACCTCTTAAAGATTAAGGAGGTCATCTTTGTGTTGAACCCCAGGAGATGGGAAAGATATTAAATGAATATTTCATATCAGTATTTACAGTGTGGAAAGAAGTGGAGTCCAGGGAATGCAAAGAAATAAACTCTGATGTTTTAAATCAGTTCACGTTCCAGCAGTGGAAATTTGGGAGATATTAGAGAGTATAAAGGTGAATAAATTTCTGGGACCTGATCTAATGTATCCCAAAACGTTGGGGTAAGTAAGAGAGGAAATTAGGAGACCTCTTGCAGAAATATTTGCATTATCTTTATCTACGGGTAAGGTGCCTAATGACTGGAGGGTGGTCACTGTTGTACCTTTGTTTAAAAAAATTATAAGGAGAACCCGGGGAACTATAGATCCGTGAGTCTGACTTTGGTTGTGGGTAAATTATTGGACGTGATTTTAAAAGATGGGATTTATTAACATTTAAAGAGGCAAAAATTGATTAAAGATAGCATGATTTTGTGTGAGGAAAATCATGTCTCACAAACTCGATTGAGTTTTTTGAGTAGTTACCAAAAGGATTGATGATGGCAGAGCAGTAAATATTGTTTATTTGGGTTTAGGAAAGCTTTTGACAAGGTTCCACATGTTGGACTATTAGTAAAGTTCAGTCACATGGGATTCAATTGGATATATAATTGACTTAATGGCAGGAGACAGAGAATAATGGTGGAGGGTTGCTTTTCTGACTGGAGGCCTATGACCAACGTTGTTCTGTCGGGATCAGTTCTGGGTCTTCTTTTGTTTGTCATTTACATAAACGATTTGGATGAGAAAATAGAAGGCATGGTTAGTAAGTTTGCAGGTGACACCAAAATTAATGGCATTGTAGATAGTGAAGAAGATTTTCTAAGATTACAAAGGGATCTTGAGCAAATGGGTCAATAGGCTGAAAAATGGCAGATGGAGTTCAACCTGGATAAATGCAAGATATTGCATTTTGGTAATACGAACAAGTGTAGGGCTTATGTAATTAACTGTGGGGCTTTGGGTAGTGTTGTAGAACAGAGGGACTTAGAAGTACAGGTACATAAATCTTTGAAGTTTGCATCACATATAACAGTGTGGTTAAAATGGTGTTTGACACGTTTGCCTTCATTGCTTAGTCCTTTGAGTATAGCAGTTAGGAAGTCATGTTGAGATTGTACAGGACATTGATGAGGCCTCTTCTGGAATATTGTGTCCTGTTCTGGTTGCCCAGTTATAGGAAGGATATTATCAAGCGAGAGAGAGCTCAGAAGAGATTTACCAGGATGTTGCCTGGTATGGAAGGATTGAGTTGTAAAGAAAGGCAAGATAGACTGGGACAATTTTCACTGGAACATCAAAGGTTGAGAGGGGATCTGATACTAGTTTTTAAAATAAAGAGAGGTATGGATAGAGTTAGTGGTAGTTGCCTTTTCCCAAGAACAGGGATTTCAAGACTGGGGGCACATTTTTAAGGTGAGAGGAGAGAGATTATAAACGACATGAGAAGCAAATGTTTTACACAAATGGTGGTTCGCATGTGGAATGAACTTCCTAAGAAAGTGGTGGATGTGGGTACAATTATAATGTTTAAAAAACATTTAGATAGATCCATGAATAGGAAAGGTTAGGAGGGATATGGGCCTGGAGCAAGCTGGTGGGACTAGTTTAGTTTGGGATTACGTTCAGCATGGATCAGTTGGACCGAAGGCTCTGTTTCCATGCTGTATGACTCTAAAAAGACAGATGGCTGCTTATTGGGGGTTTTGAAAGGAAAGAAATTCAAATCTATTACTGAAGGGAAAGTATTTCAGAAGGGGATCTTTTTTAACGAATAATCTGGAACATCTGGATTCAGGGATAAAACTGCTGCTCTTCTTGCTGACTGCTGTTCTTGTGTAATTAAAGGTGCTGGATTCAGGTCAGCTTCTTCAAGTAAGGTTTCATAGCACAATATATGTGTTTCTATTTCTAATCAGAATGTCTGAATTCAAGAGCCACTGATTTCAAAAATATGTCATAACATGCTCAAACGTTACTTACTTTTTAAAATTAAAAAAAAATCATTAACCTGCATTTAAAGATACCAATTTCAACCACATTGGATTCATCATACTTTGTGTCCATTATCTGTAGTGCTTTTTCTTCAATTACCATCTATTTTATCTGAATGGAGAAAAAAATGTTGTATGAATGAAGGTATACAGTGGTTAGCACTGCTGCCTCAAAGCGCCAGAGACCCGGGTTCAATTCCCGCCTCAGGCCACTGACTGTGTAGAGTTTGCACATTCTCCCCGTGTCTGCATGGGTTTCCTCCAGGTGCTCCGGTTTCTTCCCACAAGTCCAAAAAAGTGCAGGTCAGGTGAATTGTCCATGCTAAATTGCCCGTAGTGTTAGGTGAAGGGATAAATGTAGGGGAATGGGTCGCGCTTCGGCAGGTCGGTGTGGACCTGTTGGGCCGAAGGGCCTGTTTCCACACACTGTAAGTAATCTAATCAGTATGGAAACAGGCCCTTCGGCCCAACAAGTCCACACCAACCCTCCAAAGACTAAGTCACCCAGAGCCATTCCCCTACCCTATATTTACCCCTGACTAATGCACCTAACACTGTGGGCAATTTAACAGGGCTGCACATCCTTGGATTGTGGAAGGAAACCCACACAGACAGTCACCTGAGGCAGGAATCGAACTCAGGTCCCTGGTGCTGTGAGGCAGCAGTGCTGACCATTGAGCCACTACGCCACCCTGATGAGTTAGTGCTCATCATGGAAGAGAAACCTTGGTGGAAACTATAGGCCATTGGGACTGCACATTGTGAACTCTGTTCATCAAGCCTAGTTTATAATGTGTTCATCCTTACAATCTGTAACTTTAAAAATGTATCAGTGAATTTGCTGCCAATATTCGCATCACCATAAGTGTATTATGTAACCGAACATTTTTGTTACTGATCTTCTGCCAATGTATCACAGTTTATAGAGACCTCCAAAATTATCGGGAGTGATTTCCCACACTTGCTGCGTTTTCCTGATGAGTTATGTGTTTAGTGGGATTCCGATAGCCCAACTAGGCGAAAGTGAGGATTGCAGCTGCTGGAGATTAGAGTTGAGAGTGTGGTGCTGGAAAAGCACAGCAGGTCAGACTGTGCTTTTCTGGTAAAGGGCTTTTACCCAAAATGGCGATTCCCCTGCTCCTCGGATGCTGCCTGACCTGCTGTGCTTTTCCAGCACCACATTCTTGACTCAGATAGCCAACAGCAGCCAAGATCTGTTATTTTCTGGTTTGTTGCTGGGCCATGTTATATGTGAATGTATGAAGTAGGAGCAGGAAGATGCCACTTGGCTGCTTGAACCTACTTGGCCATTCAATAAGGTTGTGACCCATCTGATTACCCACATTTCTACCTACCTCCAATAACCAATATTTACGGAGAATCTAACTACCTCTGCCTTGAAAATATTCAAAGACGCTGCCTCTGCCAGACTTTGCATTTTAGAATTCTGAAGACTTTTGACCCTGTGTAAGAAATAAATCTCTCACCTCTGTCTTAAGTGGGTGAACTTTTATTTTTTAATAGTATTCCCTTTGTTGTTGAAGGGTTTTCAGTCCTGAGGTAATGTTCTCACTGTTATCTTTGTCCGCTGTGTGGACCTCTGAGGTCCGCGCATGGCAGCAGCTTCCAAATGCAGAGACAAATGAGTTGGCACCTTGGAGGAAATATTGTCCCAGGCATTGCAATGGTATCATGGAGGCTGCTCCCACTGGACATAAATAGGACAGTGTGGGCAGCCTCAAGTTGGACTGAAGAAAGAAGCACATGTAGCAAATCATCTTTCAATAATGTAGTAGCAAGAGTACAGCCTGGTATATCTCTGCTTACCTTGTATAGTAGTTGTTAGAATGAATATGCAATAAATAGAGTTCAAAAGACGCCTGAGTCTGAAAACAGCTCTTGACATTGCCTTCTCGACCAGTCTATCTTGAAGCCAAACTCATGATTGTGCAAGTAAAACCCTGTAACGAGAGACCCTAGTTCCAGATTCTCCCACAAGAAGTCTCCTTTCTACATCTATCCTGTCAACACCCCTCAGGATCAAAGTCACATCTTACCCTTCTGCATTCCAACAGATACAAAACTAACCTAGCCAACATTTCCTCATAAGATAACGTGCCATTCCAGGTATTAGTCGAGTAAACCTTCTCTAAACTCCTTCCATTTCAGTTGCATCCTTCCTTAACTAAGGAGACCACCACTGTATGCAGAATTCTTAATGTAGTCTCACCAATTCCCTTTATAACTGAACCATAAACTGCCTGCTATTATATTTAATTCCCCTCACAATGCACAATAATATTTTAGTTGCTTTTTAAAGTATTTGTTGAATCTGCATACTAATGTCTTGCGATTCATGCACCAGATCTCACTGCATCTCAGACCGCTGCAATCTCTCATTCTTTACATAAAAAAGTCACAGGGTCACATTGGCTGAGACCTCAACTTGGATTGAGTCCACACGAACAGAACAAGACATTCTCATCAAATTTCTGTGCTTATGTTCATATTCTATACATGAGTCCTCCCAGTCCTTCTCATCGAACACCACCAGCATGAACTTTCTGTTATTCTGTCCTTCATGTATTTACTTAGCTCTCCTTAAATGCAATTCCATTTTTTACTTATGTTAAAATACTCTGCATTTTTGCGAGATGTCTTTTTGAGATTCCATCACTCTGTGCCTCGATGAGCTCAGGTATGTTTTTCTATATATCATGTTCCCATGTAGCACTTAAGTCCTTCAGATATTGCTTAGTTTTTTTTTTCTCATTGTGTTCTGTTGCTGCTGTGATTTATCAGTGTTCAGGCCACCCCACCAAAAACTGGAATACTTCATCTTGCAATGGTGAGAAGCAGAGTAGTCCCGACAGAAATGTTCCTTTTCATGACTTCAAATCTAATTTCAAGCCTTGACAGTTGTCTTGTTGTAGTTTGGCAGCAGCAGCATCATGTGCTCCCTACAACTTTTGTGCATTTATCAAATCTCACTCTGGCATCCGTCTCTTTGTTTCCATGGATACATTGGCTGCACGGCAGGGCACTCTAGCACTTGCATAGGGGGTGTTTTATGAATATATGCTGCAGACAGGAGGGTTTCAAATGGCTCAGCAAAGCTTTAACTGCTTAAGTGCTTGTGCAGGAATCTGTGATCTTCAAGTGAAATAATGACAAACCACTACCTTCCAGCATGACACTCCTTTCTGCATCTGGGAATCAGATCATTTCAGACAGGAAGTTATACTCCTATTGATCCAAACTGTGTTGTGATGACTGATGAAGTATTTATATTTAATCATCAAATATTTGACCTTCTTATCCAGACTTTTAAGCTGCAACTTTATAATGATTTAACTTTAACTTATAATCATTAAGTCTCTCTACTACTCAAATCATACCTTCTTATTTTTTAAAAGGCCTGATTTGCAAATATACTTGCCTGTAAAACTTCTACCAATATATCTTTTAAATCATCAAAAGAATGAAGCACCCCAGATGAGTGATCTGAGAAGCTTACGCCACAACCTTCAACATGACACCCACTGCCCTGCTTTTCCAAATTTAGGCAGGAAGCCAAATTTTATTCGAGAGTGTGGTGCTGGAAAAGCACGATAGGTCAGGCAGCATCCGAAGCCAGGAGAGTCGACATTTCGGGCAAAAGCTCTTCATCATTCCTGATGAAGGGCTTTTGCCCAAATCATCGACTCTCCTGTTTCTTGGATATTGCTTGACCTGCTGTGCTTTTCCAGCACCACAACTCTAATCTCCAGCATCTGCAGTCCTCACTTTCACCTAGCCAAATTTTGTGGCCTAGTGCAAGAGAAGGTAGCAATAGCAGAAACCCACTGCACCAAATAATCAGAACATATTCCAGTCAGGGCACTGAGAGGGAATTCCCTCTGGAATGAGTCAGAAGGAGCTGATTTGGAGTAATACAGGCTATGTTCCAGGTAGTCTTCCCTTTCGATGTGTCCTGACTAACACCATTTTTGAGTTTCCTTGCCACAACTGTAGAGGGAGCACTTTGCACACAAAAGCAGCAGCACTCTGTAACATGCTCCAAATAGCTGCCTGCACTTCAAGTTAGAATTAGCCAATTATTGTCGCGGGCACTCAAGTACAGGGATACAGTGAAAAGTTTACAACGTCGTCATTCAAGGCACCATCTTAGATACAAGGTACCTAGGTAAAAAGTAGAAAAATTAAAAAATAGTTAGAAGTTCAACATTACAGTTCTTCTCAGTGTAAGGTAGTAAATAAGAAATAAATTTGGATGGTACCATAAATAACCACGCCCTGAGGAAGGAGCAGAGCTCCAAAAGCTTGCAATTTCAAATAAACCTGTTAGACTATCACCCAGTGTCATTTGATTTTTGACCTTGTCCACCCCCAGTCCAACTCCAGCGTCTCCACATCATCTTATGGAGTAGGAACATTCAAATTAGAGGCAGAAATAGGCCATTCTACCCTTCAAGTCTGTTCCATCATTTAATAAAATCAATGCTGATCTGTTTGTGTTCGAATTCCGTCTTCCCAGTGACAACGATAGCCTTTGATTCTCCAGCCTACCAAGAATCTGTGTACCTCCATGTTAAAAGCCTCATTTTATTGCCTAATATTCACTCATCTAGCAATAGAAGGTAACACTAGTGGAAACCCACTGCACCAAATAATCAGAATGTGTTCCAAGTTAAAAGTATTCACTGACCCTTCTTCACCACTTCTGAAACAGAGTTCCAAAGTCACAAAACCGTGTGAGAGAAAAATTCCCCCATCTCGATCCTAAATGGGCTACCCCTAATTTTAAAACTTGCCTAATTCTGGTCTCTCACACACATGGAGAAATATTCTTTCCACATCCACCCTGTAAAGACCATTCTGGATCTTGTGAACTTCAATCAAATCACCCCTTGCTCTTATATACTCCAGTGAAGACAAACCTAACCTGCCCAATCTTTCTTCATAAGATAACCAATCTAGTAAATTTCCTCTGAACCATTACCAATGTATTTACATCCTTCCTTAAATATGGAGGCCAAAATTTCACAGATTTTGCGATCTGATCTCAGCAATGCTCCTGAAGCACAACATCCTTACGTAATGTTCAATTCCTGTCACAATGAAGGATATGAGTACAGGAGTTGGGCCATCATGTTGTAGCTGTACAGGACATTTGTGAGGTCACACTTTAAATACAGGTCATTCTGCTATAACGCGCATTTCGCTAATGCGAATTTGCTGTAACACGATTGACAAATTGGGGATACTGTTTCTAAAGCACAAACGTTTGAAGTGTATATTGGTTATAATGCGATTCTGGCCCTATTAGTTTAAATGATGCTGCTAATATGCAATTTTCTTATAACACGGGGTTGCACAAGAACAGAACTAGGTGTTATAGTAGAACTGACTGTACTTCGTACAGGTGGAAGTGGGCACTGCAGGTGCTGGAGATTAGAGTCAAGGTTAGAGTGGTGCTGGAAAAGCACAGCAGGTCAGGCAGCATCTGAGGAGCAGGATAATCGACATTTCGGCCAAAAGCCTTTTCATCAGGAATGGCTCTGTTTGCCCTGTTATAGGAAGGATATTATTAAAATGGACAGGGTGTAAAAAAAGAATACAAGGCTGTTACCAGGATTGGAGGTTTTTAGTTATAAGGAGAGGTTGGATAAGCTGGGACCTTTTTTTTCCTGGATCATAGGAGGTTGAGGGGTAATGTTATGGAGGTTCATAAAATGATGAGAGGCATTGATCAGGTGAATAGCAAAGGTATTTTCCCTAGGGAAAGGGAGTTCAAAACTAGGGGGCATAGGTTTACAGTGAGACGGGAAAGATTTAAAAGGAACCTGAGGTACAACCTTTTCACACAGAGGGTGGTGCCTATATGGAATGAACTTTCGACCTGAAGTGTGACTCCCTTGCTCTTCTGATGCTGTTTGGCCAGTTTCCAGCTCCACACTTTATGGAGGAGTCTGACTTTCCAGCATCTGCAGTCCTCACGGTCTCCTATTTGCAGTGTCTACAGACGAATGTTTTGTGACGCGTGCACTAGAATACTTAAATCTCTCTAAATGTTTTCAACAGTTGACCACTGTTTAACTTTATTTTGTTCTCCCTGTCAAATTGAACAGCTTATCATTTTCTATCACTGGGTTCAACAGGCAAACTCTAGTATTAGCCCAATGCTGAATATTTCTCCTTGCCCTTTGCTATAAACAGTCAGTGATGAAAATTGCAGTTGTTTGATAATTAAAACTCAATGCATATCTGAGTGTCAGAGACCCTCCCACTTATTCCTGTAAATATTACGGCAGTGTGTTTTTTACGCGGTCAAACTAATGTTTGATCTCCACCAGCTGTGATGGGAGTTACTGTCTGCTAACATTATGTGCATCTCACTCCTCCACAAATATACGATTATTTATTTCTGTAAGATTAGATTACATTACAGTGTGGAAACAGGCCCTTCGGCCCAACAAGTCCACACCAACCCGCCGAAGCGTAACCCACCCATACCCCTACATTTACCCCTTACCTAACACTACGGGCAATTTAGCATGGCCAATTCACCTTACCTGCATATTTTTGGACTGTGGGAGGAAACCCACGCAGACACGGGGAGAACGTGCAAACTCCACACAGTCAGTCACCTGAGGCGGGAATTGAACCCGGGTCTCTGGCGCTGTGAGGCAGCAGTGCTAACCACTGTGCCACCGTGCCGCCCACTGTACATTCGCTTCCTTCTGAAGGATGAGATTTTCTAGCAGTTAATTTTCTCAAAAATCATCTTACATTCCCTGCTGCTTTGGCAGGTCATCCGGTCTGGAGTGAGCTGTAAATGTGACCAAAACATGGCAAGAAGAATCTTTTTGCTGGCAGCTTCTTTATAAATTTAACGTAAGCTACAGAGTGGTTCAGATTAACCTGCCTATTGACCAGGTTGCTGCCAAACTTAGTTTTGCAGAGCTGGGAGACGGAAAGGGAGTGGGTGAGAGTTAGGTCCACAGGAAGGGTTCAGGAGCCTAAGAACATAACCGCTTGTATGTTATGGTGTCTTTGCACACACGTGCAGATGATCTTTTGAATGGGTACTGGCAAAGGAGAAGCTGCAGTACAAACATGTTACCAGAATTGCAGGTTTTTAGTTTTCAGGAGAGGTTGGATAAGCTGGGACCTTTCTTTTTAACCTGGGCCACAGAAGGGAAAAAAGGCACATTTTGAAAATATGATGATTGCCTTGGCACATGCACAGATTGTGTGTACATGCACCAAGATTTTCAATTGGTGTGAGGAGTTAGTGTTCAAATAGGTAATGCATTTTCCCACTGTTTTCAAGCTCTCACTTTAGGTCCCTTCTCCAAAAGTAACGGGAAGACACTGACAGCTCAAAGCAGGATGACAATCACAAAAAAGTTGTCAGAAAGCCTATCAGCTGTGGTACTAAGATCACGGTGAAACAATCACAAACTGTTAACCAGTTTGGTGCAGTGTAGTGCCCCTACCTTTGAGCCAGTGGGCCGATGTTCAAGTCCCAAATGTGAGTCATGACATACCTATACAGATTGATTAAACATATTGAAAATGTTTAGTTGTTCCCAATGCATTTAAAACTTGTTAGAAGCATTACCCTATCTGTGTTTTTGAAATTTGCCAGCAAATAGTTTTAGATTGGAGATACGCCTCTATATTATTGACTTGGTAAAATTAATACGTTTGCCTTTGCCTCACTGCTCAAAGAAAAAATATAATTGAGAGGTGTTTTGTGATTTGAGTGGTATACAATAGGTTGGTGTTCTTTATTTGTACATGGGGCATGTGCATCATTGGCTAGGTCAACATTTATTCCACCATCCCTAATTGCTCTGAAGAACGTTGTGGTGAGGTGTCTTCTTGAATCGCTTGGAGTGTAGGGAGATCCACCATGTTGTTTCAGGGCTTTGACCCCAAGACTGTTAAGGAACAGTGGTACAATTACAACTCAGGATAGTATGTCATTTGGAGAGGAACTTGCTGTGGTGTAATGGAGTGAGAACTAGAAGTAGCTGTGTACGTGATTTCCCCAGGCAAGAATTTTTTGAGCTGGACTGGATGAGCCTTCTTCTAATAGGAGAAAGGAAAATACTTGAGGTCAAGCCACTCCAGAAAACCTCTACACAACCTGCAATGATTTGACTCAAAAGCTTTACTGCCAAAAATCTGAGAATTTGATGAGTGACCTGAGGTTTGGGAAGAACATAAGAAAGGGAGATTTCTTATTTTCTTTATGGAACCAAAGGCTATTTAAAAGTGCAGGGGGTGCTGTGTGGTCTTTAAGCAATATTCTTAACATTAGTGCTTGTGTTATGCTAACAGCATACATGCTGGACTTGGTGTGTTTTACAGGTCAGTTTAACTACCTCATTTAAGACCATTATATGTTTGCATATATACATGTTTGTGTTTTGTACTGGTGAATTACTTTTCTGCTTGAAGGAGCAAAAGTCTACTTGTTACAACATTTTTCTCCAAATTTTGAGTAAATTGCTTCAAAGGATTGTCAAAATCCCTTTGTCAGGATTGAATATTAGAGATTGTGGAAATGTAATGTTACCAGGTTCATTATGCTATAATATAAGCAATTCTGATAAATTGGCAAATCAATATTCAAGGGGTGAAAAGTTCCCAGAGGTCCGCGCACCTTCCCATCGCTAGACAAATGGACAGACAGGGCAGATGCTTCCCAGTGAACTAGGCTTGACATCAGTATAGCCCCTTACACAACTGGCAGAAGGAAAGCTTCCAACAGGCTGAGCTCCTTTCTCTGAGGTCAGAGGCTCCACCTCCTCAAGCTGTCTGACCCAGCAATCCAACTGAGAAATGACTATGCTCATCAGATTTAAATATGTTTAGCTAAGCTACCAGTCTGCTTCATTATCAGAGGTTCTTTTTGTATCACTGAGTTGAATTCAAATAGGTTGCATAAATCAGTGATTAATAATACTTCACAGCAGTCCCCCTTATCCATTCAACTTCTTGTCAATTCTTAGGTTATTCAGAGCAAATCTCCAGTAGTAATACATTTCATCCATTCATTATCTGTACAGATATACTAAGGAATAATTCTCATGTTCTTGTAATATTGTAATATATGGACACTTAAAACTGTTACCTCAAACTGGGATGCAGGGTCTTATGCAATGGTTAAGTAAGATTCTTAGCATTTTCTTTCTCTCCACCTCTCAATCTTGGATACTGTACAAATGTGGATTAGAAATTGAGGTGTCTTTATGCCACCTTCAAATGATGTCAGAGGTAGCTGGCCGAAAATGTATGTCAATAAATTATTTACATGGTGCATTAACACCTATTCTTTTTAGCTAACATTGCCACCTCATTAATAGATAAAGCACAGCCACCATAATCCATAACTTGATGAAAATGTAGAGCTGACTTTAATGATTCAGCAGGTGCTTTTAAAAATAGAAATTGAATGCTTTTCACAGTGGATTATCGGAGACTGAGCCATTAATCAGCCCTGTGAAGTATTGTCACTAGACCTGCTCAGCTTCTGAACCACTGGTTGGAGAGGTCAGAAATACTGAACTATAATTCCACAGGGTCATTCCAGGTGACCATCAATCACACCAGCCAACCAGCTCTGCACAGCTGTATAAAACTGTATTGTTTACTTCAGCAAGCCAATTTATCCCAGTCCTCTGTTGCAGCAAGACAGGACAATGCAGTTTACAAGATCCTCCACACTTCAAGGAAATGGGATATTGTACTGACACGTTCATCCATCATCACCTTCCTTTATTAATGTCGTCAGAAAGGAAAACTTTCAAATCTCACGATAATCAGCTTCTTTGTGATCAGTAGCACCACATAACAAAACTCACTCTGGAAGTTACCATGGTGCTTTCATCTTAAAGCAACCATTAAACTCTCACTTAGGAAAACAAGTATGTAGGTGTCTGCTCTGAGATCAAGCTATCTTTCACAACACAATTTACAATCCAATGTTTAAATGCATCCATTTCCAAAAAGAGTCTGTTCGTGATGTTAACATTAATTATTCCTAAATAATATTAATTCAATTGTAGGTAGGCAGGAGGTGTTAGCTGCTTTCTGTCCAGGTGAGCTTCCTGAGATTTGATTTGATCAGATTTGATTTATAATTGTTACATGTACTGAGATACAGTGAAAAGTATTGCTTTAAGTGCCAACCAGACAAACTGAGTGGCATGGTGGCTCAGTGGTTAGCACTGCTGCCTCACAAACCAGGGACCTGGGTTTTATTCCTGCCTTGGATGACTATCTGTGTGGAGTTTGCACATTCTCCTTGTGTCTGCGTGGGTTTCCTCCGGGTGCTCTGGTTTCCTCCCACAATCCAAAGATGTGCAGACCAGGTGAATTGGCCTTGCTAAAATTGCCCATAGCATTAAGTACATTAGTCAGGGGTAAATAGGGTCGGGGAGTGGGTCTGGGTGGGTTGCTCTTCGGAGGGTTGGTGTGGACTTGTTGGGCTGAAGGGCCTGTTTCCATACTGTAGATAATCTAATCTAAAATCATACTGTGCATCAGGGTAATAGAACTGATTGCATTTTGGGATTGAGATGGTCCTCACTTAATCATAGCTCAGTCCTTAAACAAACCTGCAGCAGGTGACTCAGTGAACTTCCTTGCACTGACTCACATCTGACACATATTCTATCTCCTAATCGAGAGTAAACGAAGGCATTAAAAATGTATTCTTGCCATGTCATTTATACTGGGAACTAGCTTTTGCATGGCAATTGAGCTGTAATAAATTAGGTCTAATCACACCAAACATACCAAGGAATCCTTGAAATGTTGTTGTTGGCAACTTATCTCCAAAGCTATTGATGTTGCAAGAAATAGCTTTCTTCATGGGATCGCCCAGTCCAGATGAGTTCAATTGACCCAGTCAATGTACAGCAACCAGCTGCCTAATTCTTGGAGAATATCTCCAGCTCCGGTAAATGAGAGTGATGCTTTCCAAGCCTCCCGCCTTTCTAAAATGGATTGAGGAATTACATCGCCCATAACTCCACTCAAAGAATCCGACTCTTTTTTTTTTCTCTGCTCTTAATCCACTCTGCCCCCTGTTCGTTCTGAACAACACCTCAAAATCCACCCCGTGGATCCCAGCTGTTCTTTATGTAAGTTGAGCAGAGCATTCTTTGTTCTATTCCTACACAGGCCTCCTCCTCACTCCTTCTCCAATGCATAAAGGAAATATTGGAATAATTCAGCAGGTCTGGCAGCATCTGCAATGTGAGAAGCTAATGTTTCAAATCTGTGATGTTTCATCTATCCTTTCTTTCCCAATAGTAAAAGGCTAGAATTAATAGAGATGGAAGGAGATGTGGCATGCAAGTAACTAGATTATTACAATGTCATAAACAGTTACAGCAAATCATATACATGGGCTAATGGAATGCTTACTTATATATTTAAAATAAAAGGGAGCAGTAGTCATGCCACAGCTATACCAATCTATGAATATTTTGGACCGTTCTGGAACCCACATACGGAGGGATATACTGACATTAGAGGGAGTGCAATGTATATTTGCCACAATTGGGTGACACGATGGCTCAGTGGTTAACACTGATGCCTCACAGCACCAGAGACCTAGGTTTGAGGCCAGCTTAGGGTGACTGTATGTGTGGAGTTTGTGTACTCTTCCCTTGTCTCCCTGGGTTTCTGTTATGTGCTCCAGTTTCCTCTCACTGTCCAAAGATGTGTTGGCTAGGTGGATTAGCCGTGGTAGCTGTGGGGTTATGGGTGGTGTGGGTGGGTCTGGGATGCTCTATGTAGGGTTGGTGCAGACTTAATGGGCTGAACGGCCTCTTTCTGCACTGCAATTATATGAATGACACCTGGACATCAAGGTTTAAATTATAAGCAGTTCTTGTACAACCTAGGGTTGTGTCTTCAAGAATTTAGAAAGTTAATGAATGCTTTGACTGATGTTTGAAATGTACCATTGTGGGTGTACCTTCACCAGATGAACTGCAATAGTTCAATTTGGCAGTTTACCATTATAACCACCATCACTTTGTGGGAAATTAGGAACTGGCTATAAATGCTTGCTTTTGATGTCCCTCTAAAGGAATTTAAAAAAAATATAATCAGCACAGTGAGTTACAAAAAACAGTCGTGGGAAATAATACACTGTAAGGGAAATAGAGTAAACCGAGTTGAAGGTGAGATTTTTACAACATTAAGAGCACGAATCTTGAATAGGCCAGTGAGAATAGGAAGTGCTAACTTTATTAGAGTTAGGTGATAAAGATTAACACATATTATGGAAAAATCCTTTCACTGAATTGAATGCAGCAGATTTTTCTAATCTGAGCCTGAGTGTAATAGAAAAGTTTAGGTTCATGCTGTGGCAGGTCAGATTTCCTTTAGGGTACATTGGTAGTGTCCCTATTCCTGAACTGGAAAGCCTGGGTTCATGTCCCTCCTGCTGCAGAGGTGTGTAATAACATCTCCAAAGGGGTTGATTAGCAACATGAGTTAATTTTTTTTTTAAATGAGGTGGCAGGAATGCATGTCCCTCAGAAGTCAACAGGTCAACACTTTTGCTCCATAGTTCAGGCATTCCCATGACATTGAAATCCTAGCGATATCAGAAAATGCATTGATGTTTGAAATGAAGGGCATTAACTGTATCCGAGACAGGGACAGAGGGAAAGTTCCAAAGACAATGCTGAACAGTTCGATCCCTGCCATTTCTTCACATCTATCGCCTCACAAATGTAGAGTTGGGACAAATAAAACCTGCATTTCTACTAATTGTCAGGTAGTGAAGAGTTGCAGGAAAATGGAGCAATTTGTTTCCTGTGTGTGGTATCTCTGCGAGGAGATTGGGTCGTGAGCAGGCTGAGTAGATGCTGCTGGCTAGCAGTGAGTGAATGCCCGTCTGGGTACCTTTAAGTGTGGCACAGGATCTTCAACCCCATGAAGTAACATCGCCAGTGAAAATTTCCTACCTGTCTCCATTGCAAGATTTGCTGAGGTATTCATGCAAGTTTTTGTAAGGAGGTGAAAACCACGTAATCGTATGAGAAAAGACCTGTCCACAAGCAGAAGTGGTATTCACTCTGTGCTCAATGCTGAACCTAAATTGCATAACGGAAAATTTTGCCCCTAAACTCTGAAAATAACCTCTTCACCAAAACTAAAACCTTCAATCACAAATGTCTGAATTGGATCTCCAAGAATGTGGTTACATAATATTCGAAACCAAAAGTCTGGAAAAAGCATTGAGACTCAATGGAAACAAAGTGTAGTAAAGTCTGACTGAGCAGACTAAAGCAATGCAGAAAGCAAAAGAGAAAAAGGATTATAAGGCAATGTTTGTCAAAAATTTCTATTCCATGATAACTCAAGGTGGCTGCAAAGAGATTTTTGAGGATACTATTGAATTCCTGCTTTTCATGAAGTTTCAGGGTTTCTGAGCATGACAGTCACAGGTAACTACATGGGAACAGAAACAAAACATTGAAGTCAAGGGCTATCACTCATTGATTTCACTGAGGATAACAGCACGTTAAAATGTAAATACTGTAGTTCACAAATTCAACCATAATTCAGTGTACTCTGTCTGGGGAAATAACTTGGCATATTCTGCAACATGGGAAATCCTTTCGCAAGATTGATCAAAATGGCAGATTAAAAAAGGCATTTTTGAGATGTTTGAACTTGAGAATGCTAAAGAAACTTTTGAGTATTACAATAATGCAGAAACCAAAAGTAGAACAGTGAGGTTGGATTTCAGCAACCGAGAGGACAATAGTCTCAACAATTGTGTCTTTAAGAATTTTGAAACTATTATTTAAATAAACTGACAGAGCTAGAATTGCAACTCACCGGGAATATCTAGAAGATCAAAATGTTTTGACTTGGTGGATTTCCATTCAGAGGACGATCAATATCACAGAGGAAAGTAATGGATGAAGAAGTAATTCACAATTGCAAAATAATATTTGATTTCGCTTGACCGAAGGGTGAAAGCCAGGGAAGTAATCAAGGCTTTGGAAGTGCTGTAAGAGCCACGGTAAATTAGGAGGATTCATAGGTGAGTCCTCAAGCATGGAAAATCAAACCTCATTAAAGAGATTAATAAGTCTGCTTTATCTTTGTGTTCAGTGTTACACGGTTGTACATTGCAGAGTTCTGTATACACTAACTGCAATTTGAAGCTCGGTAGGAGTTTCCTTTCTCAATGGATGTAAAATTTGCACACTTTTCTTATTTTTTTTCAAAAATATAAAGAATTATATGTTGTCGTGTAAATATACTGTTGCCTAAGATTTCTTTTAATTTTTTTTCTATACAAAGTAGGAGTGGGAGGTGATGGTATGAATGGGAAATGTTTGGATAAATAACTTGGTACACAGTGGTTTCCTGGAGACATATGATAGGTATGAAATCAATGCATCAAACCAGCATAATCAATTTCTTTCTCCCACATCATCTGTTTCTTCATCCTTCACATCAGTAGACATTTTATGCATCACATGAAACAGAGTTTGCCTCCGCCACACACTTAGGCTCATTTCCAGTTCCTAAACACACGTTGGGTAAAAATCATTGGAACCCATGTCAACATTGACTCTTTTGCCATTCACCTTAACTCAGAGTCCAATGGTTTACACAGATAGGAACTGTTTCTCCGTTTCCAAATCCTTGATGGCATTGAACCCTTTTATCAAAGTGCCCCTCAACTGCCTTTTCTCTAAGGAAAACAATCTACCCACAAAATGGAAATCCTTTGTCTTTAAAACTATTCTCAGCAAAGTATTCTGTGGACTCGCTAAAGCCTGTGCGCCCTTCTCAAAGTGCAGTGGAGATTGAATATTCCAGTCACAGCTAAGTCAGACCCATTCCTGTCATATAGGATTATTATGGACCCAGAATAGTGTGGTTATTAGTGGGTCTGCTCACAACAATCCTGCCTTTGTCTTCACCATTATGGGACCAGGCATTTTCAATCCACTTCAAAGCAATTACACTGAGTTGTGAGGTTAAGCAAAGTCTGTAGTCAAAAATCAATTCACAACTAAGTTCAAAATGTAACAAAAATGCCACATGTCATAGTGTAATGCTGTATAATAAATATGTTTTTAAAACAGGTATTAGTAATAGGGCTTTGTTCAAATAAGGAAAGTGACTTGTTAAATTGACTAACATTTTGAAAAGATTCAGATGGATTAGAATATTTTATGCAAAGAATAACATGCTCTTCTGCAGTCAAGAGTATTGAGGTTAAGATTTCAATATGTCACTTTCTCCTTGAGATTTAATGTTACTTTGCTTAAAGGTGAGTAGCTGGCCATTCACAAATTCAAAAGGACTTGCATTAAGTCCAGCCACTTGCTTAACTTTTGGAAGCAGTGCAACATGGGATATGTCGGGTTCCAAGAGATCAATTGTATTAGGGGATTCTCTAGTCCGAGGTACAGACAGATGTTTCTGTAGCCAGCAGCGAAAAATCAGAATGGTGTGTTGCTTCCCTGGTGCCAAGATCAAGGATGTCTCAGAGAGGGTGCAGAATGTTCTCACGGGGGAGAGGGGCCAGCAGGAGGTCATTGTCCACATTGGAACCAGTGACATTGGAAGGGAAAAAGTTAAGATTCTGAAGGGAGATTACAGAGAGTTAGGCAGAAATTTAAAAAGGAGGTCCTCAAGTGTAGTAATATCCAGATTGCTACCAGTGCTAGGAGCTAGTGAGGAATAGGAGGATAGAGTAGATGAATGCATGGCTGAGGAGCTGGTGTATGGGAGAAGGATTCACATTTTTGGATCATTGGAATCTGTTTTGGGTTAGAAGTGACCTATACAAGAAGGACAGATTGCACCTAAATTGGAAGGGGACTAATATACTGACAGGGAGATTTGCTATAACTGCTCAGGCGGATTTAAACTAGTAAGGGCAGGGTGGGGTGGGGGGTGGTGGGAAGAACCCAGGGAGATAGTGAGGAAAGAGATCAATCTGAGATGGGTACAGTTGAGAACAGAAGCGAGTCAAACAATCAGGGCAGGCAGGGACAAGGTACAACGAATAAATTAAACTGCATTTATTTCAATGCAAGGGGCCTAACAGGGAAGGCAGATGAACTCAGGGCATGGTTAGGAACATGGGACTGGGATTTCATAGCAATTACAGAAACATGGCTCAGGGATGGGCAGGACTGGCAGCTTAATTTTCCAGGATACAAATGTTACAGGAAGGATAGAAAGGGAGGCACGAGAGGAGAGGAGTGGCGTTTTTGATAAGGGACAGCATTACAGCTGTGCTAAGGGAGGATATTCCTGGATATACATCCAGGGAAGTTATTTGGGGGGAACTCAGAAATAAGAAAGGGATGATAGCCTTATTGGGATTGTATTATAGACCCCCTAATAGTCAGAGGGAAATTGAGAAACAAACTTGAGAAACAAACTTACAGATCTCAGCTATCTGTAAGAATAATAGGGTAGTTATGATAGGGGATTTTAACCTTCCAAACATAGACTGGGACTGCCATAGTGTTAAGGGTTTAGATGGAGAGGAATTTCTTAAGTGTGTACAAGACAATTTTCTGATTCAGTATGTGGATGTACCTACTAGAGAAGGTGCAAAACTTGACCTACTCTTAGGAAATAAGGCAGAGCAGGTGACTGAGGTGTCAGTGGGGGAGCACTTTGGGTCCAGCGACCATAATTCTATTAGATTTAAA
>NC_057714.1:13148340-13151813 GCF_004010195.1 Chiloscyllium plagiosum | reverse complement strand
TCGGAGGCTGAGGGGTGACCTTATAGAGGTTTATAAAATTATGAAGGGCATGGATTGGATAAATAGACAAAGTCTTTTCCCTGGGGTGGGGAGTTCAGAACTAGAGGGCATAGGAGGGTGAGAGGGGAAAGATAAAAGAGAACTACGGGGCAACGTTTTCACACAGAGGGTGGTACATGTATGGAACGAGCTGCCTGGGGATGTGGTGGAGGCTGGTACAATTGCAACATTTAAGAGGCATTTGGATGGGTATATGAATAGGAAGGGTTTGGAGGGATATGGGCTGGGTGCTGGCAGGTGGGACTAGATTGGGTTGGGATATCTGGTCGGCATGACGGGTTGGACCGAAGGGTCTGTTTCCATGCTGTACATCTTTTTGACTCTATGACTTAGTGATACTTTGTACTATTAACATTGGCCCATTTTGCTTGAAACTTGGTTTCTCATGCCAAGGTTATGTTTTGTAATCCATTCTATTCCTGTCAACTATTCATTATTGTAGAGATGGCTTACAATAGACTAACGAGTCATATAACAGAAAATGGTTTGACGGATTCTTGAGGGAAGAACATGATTCTGCACAAATGATATTATGTAGATGATGGATATTAAAATAAACCCAAGTGACCGAAGAGTGAGTCAAAATGTTTGCATGAGAAGGCAGGTGGCAGATTACATGTATATTGCAGTCATTTTACTGTCACTTCAGGGTATGACTTTGCAAAATCCTGAATAATGAGAAATGAATCCCAGTAAATTCTTGAAAATTTGACGAAATCATATTATAAAACCAGAAGTGAGAGATTTATTATGAGTCCTATTTCTAACATTTTATTTAAAGATAGGTACATTATTAATCTTCCTAATTAATTAGAATTACTACTGTCTAAACAGAGAGTTAATCTGTGGCCGAGGACCAATTTTGCTGAGGTGGGCTAGTGTTTTACAACTCAATCTTCAAAATGGATGGAAAATACTTCAGCAATATGTTTGCTCCTGTCCCGGCTGTCCATTTCCTTTCAGGTTTAATTCATCCCAGTTCAATCCCAGTGGCAACACTTCATGAATTTAATAGATTTCCATAAACGTGAAGCACCAAAGCAGTCAATGCATCAAATGTGATTTATTGCACCTGCAGTTAGTGATGCATTCTGATCCACACTGCACAAGTCATTTGGAATTCAATAAGCATTGTGTTGGTCGCTTTGTTCCATGTTAATTAAGGTTCGGCCTGACTTGTGGCTGTGTGCTTTAAGGGGCCTCTGCTTTCTCTCACTCTCTTCCCAGCTAATAACCCTTCCTCTTGCACTCATTCTATTTTTTCTTTCCTCCCCTTACCTGCTCTGTTTCAAACTATCCCTTTCTCCTGTTATCATAATGGAGACAGAAAGAAAGGAATAGGTATTGAAAAGGTGCAACAGTAAAGGGATCATTCTAATGCTGTACATGGAACACATTTTACACAGGGTCACAAAGGTAGAAATTTTGGAATCATGTATAAAAGAAATCAAGGCGTATCAGAAAGTTACTGTATCCTTTTTGTGGAATGGCTAATTAAACTTGATTATCTATATGTAACTAATGCAAAATGTTCATTAAATGTTTTCATATAAATATTGTCTGCTGCATATTAATGAAGTCATAACCATGCATAGAATTGTTACTTAAGTCATCATCAGAAATAATTGGAGTTTCAATCTCAATATTCTTGGAAGTAAGCTTTGAGGTTGCAAAATCGCAGAGGTTCCAACTTGATGATAAGCTGGAATAGCAAAAGATTTTAGGTTTTCCTTCAAACTCCAAGTTACCTAAACAACCATTAAGCAGATGATAGATGCAATTAGGTAAGACACTAACTGGACAGTCTCTGAAGTTGAATGGATCAAATTCTGGCTAAAGGGTGCCTTATCAATGAACAACTATGCGGAAAAAATATCAAAGTCTGACTCTCCACATCTGGGCAGATCATCAGCTTTGAATTCAGATTGCACACAGTGTGAATGGTGAGAAATAACTTACTTGAAGGCTATTTGAACAGCCAGAGTTGATGCCCAGACAGATGTTTTATCCTCAGCACAGTGTTTGTGTTAACATAATGGCAACTGAATAGCCTGAGCACTCCATCGTTATAATCGAAATGTGTTGCTATTGGGGAGAAAAAAAACTGCACTGCATCTCAGGATCCCCCGAAGTGGATTTTTCAACGGTTTGATTTGACATTTCTTAGCTTGGCAATAGGTCAGTGTCTATAGGACACCGCATTCAGCAAACAAAAAAAAGTCTGTTATTTATTCTCAACCTGAATTGCATTCATTGGTCAGTTCTAGGCTATTTTACTAATATTACAACCCAGGGATTTGACAGTTTCTCTCATAAAAATAACAGTGCTATTTAACTGTGCTTAATTATCACCTGACACTTCACTTTACATAAAGCATCTACAAACTAACATTGCAATTCTAATAAGCTGAAATTGTAAATTGCCGTTACAGCTAGTCTTTCCTTTTTTGTAAAACTAAAGAGTTCTGAGTTAGTTTCCCAGCCTGACAGTTCAGTTAACATCTCACAGCAGGAGATTTTATAGCAGAACAACAATCAACACGCAATTAGAACCTCTCTGACCTTGTTGATTGCTGCTTCAATGTTAAAACAAGCTCTTTTCTGTGTGCTCACTGCTAAAGTAAACCATTAAGCCTACACAATCCATTCCTGCTCTTTAACAAATTAGCCTTTTCTCAACTGGGCATCAAGATTCTGCAAAGTGCATCAACTGGGGAAGCAATGATTCTTACTCCTGATTGCTGCCCTCTGACTAGAAAATCCATGCATGAAAGAGAAAGAAAGGGGCCTTAGCTTTTGAAATGGCTTGTTACATTTCTTTTAAAATGACTGAAAACAACTTAAGCTCGCGCAATTTTGAATGGGAGCACAATTAAACGGTGCACCCAACTCTTGCCCAGCATGATCCTCAAAGACCAAAGTCATTTATTTTTTCTTGGTATGGGTTCAGGGAAGAATGTTGGTCAGCATCATTGTGAGAACAAAGGGTTGATATTCAGTCACCAGATCAAGAGTCACAGCAGCTTTAAAAAGCAAGTCCACACCTCATCTCGATATCCAGGGATGGGGCCAAGGGCAGACAAGAAAAAGGCAAACAGGCAGAATCTCAACATGCCAAACCCACAGGGAACTCAGTAATGGTTCAACAGTAAACACAGAAAATGCTGGAGAACCTCAGCAGGTCTGGCAGTATCTGCTGGGAAAGAAGCAGAGTTAATGTTTTGAGTGCAGTATGAGTCTTCTTCAGAACTCAGGTTGCCAAATAGTTTGGAATTTGTCATTGAAAGGTACTTTGCTGTGGCTCTTTAAGGAGAAAGTGAGGACTGCAGATGCTGGAGATCAGAGCTGAAAAATGTGTTGCTGGAAAAGCGCAGCAGGTCAGGCAGCATCCAAGGAGCAGGAGAATCGACGTT
>NC_057714.1:13124453-13147689 GCF_004010195.1 Chiloscyllium plagiosum | reverse complement strand
GGTAGGTGAGGACCAGTGGGGTTCTGTCCTGGTGGCGATTGGAGGGGCGGGTTTCAAGGGCGGAGGAGCGGGAAGTGGAGAAGCGTCTTCCTGACCTCTCTGCCCCCACCCCCCCTCCGGCCTATCACCCTCACCTTATCACCCTCACCTTAACCTCTTTCCACCTATCCCAAGTCCCTCCTCCTTCTGGTTCTCGTCGATTCTCCTGCTCCTTGGATGCTGCCTGACCTGCTGCGCTTTTCCAGCAACACATTTTCAGCTCTGATCTCCAGCATCTGCAGAGCTCACTTTCTCCTAAAGCATACCAAATGCCTTCTTCACTATCCCATCTACCTGTGACTCTACTTTCAAGGAGCTGTGGAACTGCACTCCGGAGAACGGTTGAACTATACTTTCACCAGAACGTTCCCAGGCCCTGATCAACACAAGCAGTGGTGACACAGTTGGGAAAATGCGGCAAGATCAGAAAAACAAGTTTCTGGACGAATTGAAAAAGAAGTCCAATTTCCACACAAAAGTCATAACAGTGAGACGAAAATCTCACGAGCGAGTGGTAAAAGCCTATTTGCATGGATTTACATTATTGCATTTCCCTACCTAATTTATATATAATTTGTTATTTTCCCACACGGCCAAGAGAAATTAGGCAGTGGCAATTCCTGACAGGAAAGTCAGCGTGGGTGCCTGACAGTTCCACCATCCCACTTGCTCTTCCCTCACCTTGCTCAGCATTGCCCAACATCGCTGGGCATACTCCATGGGCAGCAACCATATGCATCCATCTTTTATAGAGATTGGCATTGGACATGTACCAGCCTTATCACATCATCATGACACAGCTTCAAGTCATTTCTAATTTCATTCACCGCATCAATGCCACACTTTGGAGCTTACTGACACCGTGCATTATAATGCTGATGCCAGCCTACTTTGTGTATGGACAGGCACCTATCGAACCAATGTGCATCTCAGGGCTCTTAGTTGTCTCTCATTGCGCTCACTCAATTTACCAAGCAATTGTTCCTTGTATTTTTGCACTTTGCTGCCTCATTCAGAACTTCCTTCTTTCCAGTATTTCTGCCTTTTTCTTTTCGTACAGACACTAAGCTATAGGTTGTCATGGTTGTTAGCAGTGATCAGTCAAGGGGCGGATATGTTACTGTGTGGTAACATGCTATGTCAATGGCTCATCTACAATATGTGTCAGCAATCTATGTGGCAAGTACATTGTATGTACTTCAACCAAATGGGCACTTCTCAAAGACTAAGGGGAGTGATCTTGAAACCAGTCAAGGGGACTGACGTCAATTAGGGGAGGACCCAGTATCATAGGCCAAGGATATTGTCCAATCTCAGTACATGCACTTGGACATGCTGCGTCAGCTGATCAGAGTTAGGAAGGTATTATCACCACGGTCTGGGGAGTAGGCTATGGTCTGTGCTGTAATCCCTGTGCACCCTATCAGGAGACTAATGGTAATTCAGTCAGGGAAAGGAACAGAGAGCAGTCAGGGGCTTGGTCAGCCATCAGTTGGGGCAATCCAGCCAGGTCAATCGGGATTGGGTCACAGTCAATTCAGGGGTTCTGTTCACTAAAAGTCAAAAGGTGTTTGGTAGGGGTCAAGAGCAGTGGTGGGGATGCTGGAGCAGTCAATTGTGGAGATTAAAAACAGCATGCTGCTTTGTAAAGGGGATAATAATTATGAAATGGGGCAACTCACCAAATGTAGATGGGAAACAAAAGAGTATGGGAGGGCAATGAGTACGGCAAGAGGGCAATCACTGATCATGACCATCATGGCTTCGATGGGGGATAGGGATGGTGGAGAGCAGATACCTAACTATGTTTGGTATAACTAAGCTGTAGGCCTGGGTCTCAAGTAGTAAAGTATGGAGATCAGCCGTTAAAAACATGGGGAAGACCAAAACTGATGGAGGTAGACAGGGAGCGAGGTAGAAAGGAACATGAAAGTTTTGGGGTGGAGTCACTTAGATTGAGATGCTGAGCCATGAGTCACTACCTCATTTGCCCTTCATCCTCATCTAAATGATTTGGAGGTGCCAGTGTTGGACTGGGGTATACAAAGTTAAAATCACACACCACCAGGTTATAGTCCAACAGCTTTATTTGGAAGCACTAGTTTTCGGAACGCTGCTCCTTCATCAGGAGGTTGTGGAGTATAAGATAGTAGGGTTGAAAAATGTGATGCTGGAAAAACTCAGCAGGCCAGGCAGCATCCGAGGAGCAGGAGAATCGACGTTTCGGGCATAACCCTTCTTCAGGAATGCCCGAAACATCGATTCTCCTGCTTCTCGGATGCTGCCTGGCTCGCTGTATTTTTCCAGCATCACATTTTTCAACTCTGGTCTCCAGCATCTGCAGTCCTCACTTTCTCCTATAAAATAATAGGACACAGAATTTAGAGCAGAAGTTTGCAGGGTGATGTAACTGAAATTATGTATTGAAAAAGACTCGGAATGTTTGTTAAGTCTGTTGAGCCCATGAGGATGGCCTCAACCGGGACCTTGGGTTCATGTCACACTACAGGTGACCCCACTTCACACACACTCCCACACAGACCCTCTCACAGGCTTATACCCTTTTACGCTCACACTCACATACATACCTACAATCTCTCACAGACTCTCATACTCCACCACCACCCCCTCCACCCACACACACACACCCACACATGTAAGTTTGTGGAGTGAATTTGTACTTGCAAAGTTACATTTTATTTTGCTCAAAAACTGCATGAATCCATGTGAGATTCTGTAAATCCTTTTTTTAGTTGAGAATCAGTCTGAACAGTGGGACACAGACAGCCTCACACTGGGCACTTCACCGCTTCAATACATTATCTGGGCCAACATGGCACCTGTTGTTAAAGTTCATTTGAAAATGTAACTTTAAGAAAGTTCTGGAATTAACATATGAAAGAACTGAAATCAACACACCCATTCTAAAAGATGAGAGACATAATAAACAGGCCTTTTTCAATATCTAATTTCTGTTACACCACACTAAACTTTTGCTATAAATTCTGTGTCCTACGATCTTATACTCCACAACCACCTGATGAAGGAAGCAGCGCTCCGAAAGCTAGTGCTTCCAAATAAACCTGTTGGACTATAACCTGGTGATGTGTGATTTTTAACTCCATTAAATTGAAAATGGCTGGCGCCACACGTGGAATTGGTGGGCTAAAGGTTTTTATTTTCCCAAAGAGAGCAGGTAATGCATGTGAGTGATGTGATAGTATCAAGTGGCAATCCTCATATAGCACTGATGAAAGACATCTGTTATCATATAATTCTAAATTACATCATGCATTGACCAACCATTTTAACAAAAATTCTGTCCAGAAGCATTCTTGATCATATCATTCGACGTAACAAATTCTTCTTAGTTATGGCTGTGAAGCACAAGTCATGCAAGCCATAAAGATTCAATTTAGTTCCAAACTTTGTAATCACCTTCCAAGATTTCATCACCAGCACAAGGTACAGGAGCTGCTCGCTTCCCAACTTGGACTAGAAAATATCAACACCATTATCCGATATGAAATGTTGCTTTACTTGGGCAATATGGCATTGGAAGAGGAGGGAGAAATTCTCAATCCTGCTACCACACCTCCAACTTCTGAGGGCATTTGTGCCAACTAAGGCAAGCAGTAAACATTTGGATTATGTCAACTATATGCAGGGTCCATGTGGGGGCACCCTAATGCCCTCCTTGCCAGGGACTGCCATCTCCCAATGTTCTGATTGAACCTATGGATCCTGGAATAGAAGCTGTGGTTGTCTCGTGTGTCTGTCTCATTAAGAGTGTCCACATGAATCATAGAATCCCTTCAGTGTGAAAGCAAGCCATTCGGCCCATCAAGTCCACACTAACCCTCTGAACGGCATTTCAACCAGACCCACCCTCCTCCCCTATCCCTGTAACCCTGCATTTCCTACGGCTAAGTCACCAAACCTGTGCATCCCTGGGCAATATGGGCAATTTAGCATGGCCAATCCAGCTAACCCATCTTTGGAATGGATGAAAAACAAATGAATCACATGACAAGATTTCATAACATAAGGTTTTTCTTGTAATAAACGTACTAAAATCAACATTGACTAAACATTATTTAGTAAGTATCTAATAGACTAAACCACAGTGAAGATACTATCACAGCAGAAAATGAATTTGGTCATTTGGTAGTACAGAACTGGAGTATCGCTCGAAAATACACATAATATTGAGACTTTTTGTCTTGCACTGTCATGACATAGAGCCATAGAGCCCCAGAGATATACAGCACAGAAACAGACCCTTCAGTCCAACCCGTCCATGCTGACCAGGTATCCTAACCCTAATCTAGTCCCATTTGCCAGCACTTGGCCCCTATCCCTCTAAATTCTTCCTATTCATATACCCATCCAGATGCCTTTTAAATGTTTTGATTGTACCGGCATCCACCACTTCTCCTGGCAGCTCATTGCATACACGCACCACCCTCTGTGGGAAAAGGTTGCCCCTTACGTCCCTTTTAATTTTTTCCCCCTCACCCTAACCCTCTAGTTCTGGACTCCCCCACCCCAGGGAAAAGATCTTGTCTATTTACCCTATTGAGAATACAACCTTTAGATTGCATGGGAGGAGACTGCAGATTGATTTGTAAGTGTACTCCGATTGGTAGAGCTATTGCTGTGGAGAATGCACACTTTAATGCTGATTGACAGTTAATTGCCAGGTTTCGTTCCAATTTTAAGCCAGGCAAGTTAACTTTGATTGGTTTGGACATTGCCCAGAGAAATTAACAAGTGAATGTTTGTTGTCTGCTTTGTGAGTTGTTCACACTCTGTGTGTGTATGTTCTTTTTATTACAAAGGACAAGTCCTATACATTAATGTATATGTATAGCTTTCAGTACGCACAAGTGCACTATACAGTGGGCCCAACTGACAATCCTAAATTAATTGTCAGCATATCTCCTCAAACAATCAAGATAATCTGTCAATTGTTGTCCATCCACAGAATCATATCTAAAGTTAGACATTGTATTGTGAGCTTTACAAATATGGGCTGATTGGGTATGGTAATTGTAAACCTTGCTTATTGTAAAGAGCAGCACATGCTATTTAATATGATCCACCAGTCTTTTTGAAATGCAGCTTATAAACATCAAAGCCAAGAATGTGTTGCTGGAAAACCATAGCAAGTCAGGCAGCATCCGAGGAGCAGGAGAATCGACATTTCAGCGGGCTGAAAGGCGTTTGCGCGAAACATCGATTTTCCTGCTTCTCGGATGTGCTGTGCCCTTCCAGCACCACACTTTTGACTCTAATCTCCAGCATCTGCAGTCCGCGCTTTCGCCTAGCTTATTAACATCACACCAACACTGAAATTCATTACTTGTGCAAAACAGGTAGATTGTCTTTTTGGCTTGACGGCAGCAACCTGTTAGTAGCAAGCATCACTCATGTTGCTAATGCACAGCAGTAACATAAAACAGCTAGATTTACCTGTTACTCATACCTGTCAGACAGCTTGCCCTTCCAGAAGAAACTCAGAGAGACTGGACACTTCTCAGGACCAAGATTGACAGCTTTAGGGCCTTCAATGAGTTTATGTGATAAACAGCAAGTAATGATCTGATCAAGTTATCCATATACTGCAAGGTGGCATCGCTGCGTGCTATTTCCACATCAAAGATTGCATGGTGAACAAATGGCTCGGGCTGTATTTACAAGATTGCTGATAAGGCCAAATCCTACTGTAATTGAATAATGAGGCGAGACACAGTAACTTTAGGGTCATTTAAACACCTTCAGTGAGTGGGCAAGTACATGGCCAGTGCAGTATAATGTGGATAAATGTGAAGTTCTCCACTTTGTTAGGAGAACCAGAATGGCAGTATACAGAGGAACCTCAATCATCTGAAGGACACAGGCGGGGAGTATTTCGTTCGGTTAATCAAATTCCGAATAATCAAATACCGGATAACATTGTTTAGCCAAGCATAGGAACCTTGTCGGATAGTCCGATACACGAATAATCGAGTGCTGGATCATCGGGTTCCTCTGTAATACTTAAATGGTGATAGATTGGGAAATGTTGAAGCGGAAAAGGATGTAAAAAAGTTGAAAAAGTATAAAAGTCTGTCCTTCGGCCATTAATTTCTCTAGCATTTTTTTTACTGATACTAATTTCCTCCTTTCCAAAACATGCTTGATTCCCTAGCACTTCTGGGAAATTATTTCTTCTCTAAGGAATAACAAAAGCAGTAGCTGAAATGTACTGCCATTTCCTTGTTCTCCAGGATCAATTCTCCTCTTTCAGATTGTAAGGGGCCTCCATTTGTCTTTACTTTTTCTTCTCTTTTTACACATGTATAAAAGCTCTTACAGTCTGCTTTTATAGAAAACGTCAAGAGCCATTGTGCAAAAATGAGGCCTAATGCTTTTACAGAGATCTTATCGTCTCACAATAGAATCTCTAATGATGGGGGAGCTAAAGCTACATTGTTAGCTTAACGACCTTGCAATTACCTCAGTGTGATGGGCCATCAGCATCAGAAATGCCAGTGTTTGTCACATGACTACAGGCACAGCTTGTCGCAATGCTTAAGCACTGAATACTTTAAATCCAAGTCAGTTGTAATTTAATTTACAGAGGGAGAATAGAACTCTGAGTGAGTCGGCAGCCTGTCTCAGATCCTTCATTTCTATCTCCAGGTTGCTGGCTGAACCTACACTTGGCTTGAGGCTCACCAAAGAAACTATTGTTCAATGTTGATCTCCAGGAAGTTGTCATTCATATGTTCTTTAATACTCATTTGCCAAAACTTGTCATGATTTGGAGATACTGGGGTGTACAAAGTTAAAAATTACACAACACCAGGTTATAGTCCAACAGGTTTAATTGGAAGCACTAGCCTTCGGAGCGCCGCTCCTTCATCAGGTGGTTGCCCGAGAGCTAGTGCTTCCAACTAAACCTATTGAACTATAACCTGGTGTTGTGTGATTTTTAACTTTGCCAAAACTTGTAATTGATAATCTATCACCTTCCCTCTCCTATCCTGTCATTTTAAATTTCTTTGGAATTTGCTTGTGTGGATAGAGTAGCAAAGTAATTCTCCTGAGATTTTGAATGTTTTGTTGAAAAATCTCATCTTTGATTACATCTTAAAGTATTTCGTTGTGGGTTTAGTTCAAAATTTGGAATTCAAAAACCAAAGTTTGGATGTACCCTGCAGGCAATCTCAGTAAGGGATGGAAATGAAAAGGGAACCGCATATTTCACGGTCGCCGGTTTAGGAAGAGGGAAGAATTCATAATTTAAATTTACTCTATTTCCCAATGTCCATGAGGGAATTGGAAGGAGATGACCAGTATTTATGGGAGAGAAAATTAAATAAGGAAGTTGGTCAAAAATTTCACCTGAATTCAAAATATTGAAACTTGGCTGAGTTGGATCAAAGGAAATTGACTGGAAGCCACACGAAACTTGAAAAGGCAATGGCTGAAACTACCAGGTAAAGTCAAAAGCACCAAAATGCCCTACATGCACTTTAACCTCAGTGCATACTCAGGACAGTTCGATGGAGGCTTAGAATCTGAAACTGAGCAACATCTCATTACCCAGCCTGCTCTGGGAAGCTGAGAAGGCAGCTAGGGGTTACGGGCAGAAAGAGAAGGGCACAGTGTTATCCAGTTCCAAAAGACGGAATTGGAATTGCAAAATCAGAATGAAATTAAGTGGTTAGAATTTGTAGGGGGGAAAGGTCCACCAGCCCTAGTCACATTGTCCCTACCCCAGAAGCAAGCCTCGTGTTCTTAAATGGGCCTTCATGATTCAGGTTCAGTTAACCTAGAAAGCTCAAAAGGTTTATGGCATAGGGGCGGCACAGTGGCTCAGTGATTAGCACTGCTGCCTCACAGCACCAGGGACCCAGGTTCGATTCCAGCCTTAGGCAGCTGGCTGTGTGGAGTTTGCACATTCTCCCTGTGTCTGCATGGGTTTCCTCGAGGTACTCCGGTTTCCTCCCACAGTCCAAAGGTGTGCAGGTTAGTGAATTGGTCATGCTAAATTGCCTGTAGAGTTAGGTGTATTAGTTAGGGGGAATGGGTCTGGGTGGGTTACTCTGCGGAGGGTCGGTGTGGACTAATTGGGCCGAAGGGCCTGTTTCCACACTGTAGGGAATCTAATCAAATCTAATACTGATCCTTGAAGTGTTCCTTGATGATGGTCAGATGAATGTTGACAATCTTAGTGCATGTGAGCATGTTGCCAGCAATTCAGGGACTCTGCAAGGAAACCCATGCAGAACGATGTGGTGTTTGACAAGTGATTTTTGACCAGAGGGCCCACTCTGTAAAACATTGGACCAACAACAATGCCTTACATGAGATGATATGACTGCCTAACCCTCCAACCTGCTGTTGGATCAGAGAATCCTCAGAGCTAAGAGTTTTAGGCATCGTAGCAGCCAGCTACAATCTTAACCATAGGACTAAGAAATCAGACAGAACTGAGAAACCAGACAGGACTTTCTCAAACCATTCCCATGAGCATCGGAAAACAAGGGCAAGAGAGATAAGTGAAACACTCCACCCAGAAAGGGGAACCCAATGAAGATTGGTTAAAGCCATCCTGCAGCATGCAGGGAGACTCCCCTGGAAGTCACTGTGTTCACATTACAATAAAGTAGGCGTGTTTAGCAAAGAAAGAGATAAAATCCATTTCTTTCTACCAAGGAGGAAGATGTATCATGGCCACAGTGCATGAAGAGAAATCCCAAAGAAAACTGCATTTGTTCAACATTTTCATGATTACATTTTATTTTCTTTAAAAACGTAAACCTCTCTTGGCTTATAAATAACTGAGACATAGCACATAAATGCATTCCCAGAAGTTTCTGAACTCCTTGTACTGTATAGACATTCCAACTAAAGTTGACACAGAGGTCTTGGAGCTAAACCATCAGCCTCCAACCAGTTCTAGACGAAGGCAAACATCAAGACTTTTATGTTAAAATGGGAATAGATGCTTTCACAATTATCTCATCGAGTGGGAGTGGAAACTCTGATGAGCAGCCCATAACTTAAAGTCCATTCCTGTTCCCACATTGTCCATGGCATAAGATGCAAACTGAAAAGTTTGCATCAATTTTTGTTTTGAAATTCCTTTTTCTAGAAATATATATTATTTATATTTAGATAGCATGGTAAATATTGTGATGGCTCACAAGCTTTTAGAAAAATATAGAATATATTTTATGTGAGTACCGTGTTTCCTTTAAGAAGTAGATGTAATTTCGAGTTAAAAACAGTTTGCTTGTAGTAAACCATCTCATGTTGTCTGGAAGATAAACAATAGAATAGCAAAAAGTCAACCATAAGTTAATTACAGGGGGTGAGCAGATTGTAACTGTGATTTTGAGTTCAAACAGTTTAGTTTAAAGTTAGGAATTCGCCTGCTGCAGAAGAAACAACTCCTCTTTTATACAGAATTTAGTTGAACTTCAGGTGGTAGCTAAAAGAGTTGAAACCTTTTGTTTACTGTAGGGCTCCTAACAGTGATTTGAACTTCTGGGATACCCAAGCTGAGAGATAGCCAGAGAGCATTTTAAATACAAAATTCCTGACTTAAAGAACATTAGAACCAAGAGACATAAATGGTCATGTTTAAGATACTGGTGTTATCTGCCTTGAATGGCAAGTCTATAGACATAGAGTAGCCGGGCAAGAGATTTGAGGGAATTTGATGGTCATACTTGGAAGGTTCCGGAAATCTCAGCCCCTATCTGAATCTTTAAAGCTGATTTCAGACTAATTGGTCTACCTTCGAATTTATGATGAGTAATTGGTTTGAATTATTCAGGGTTTAAGTTGAAAAGAAAACGTTTGCAAGGAAATTTGAATTTTGTAGTTTAGTTAAAGTGTAAATAATTGTATACAATGTACTTTTCACATCTTTAACTTAACTGACTCTTTAACTTAACTGACTATTTTAAGAGTTAAGTTCTTAGTATTTGTGATCTTTGATTTTGGTGTAAGACAATTCTTCTGTTTGTGGCAATGAATCCTATGGCTTCATTCAGGCAATACCTGAGTTTCAAATTCTACAAATAAATGGAAGGCCTGACCAGTCTGTACCAAGATCATAACAACATCATCAATTGAGGGCTTCTTGCAATTGATGTTTGAATAATTATCTCCATATAATATTTAAATATCAGTAATCAGTAACTGATTTGATCTCTGTAAGACTACTCTTTGTCATCTGTAATACAATGTGAACAGATTGGTAATGAGATGTGAAACCCAATTAGAAATCAGTAGCCCATCACCATATCCATTCCTATTTTGGGTGATAAAGGTGGAGTCTGACAAATATAATGAAATAAAAACAGAAGTTGCTGGAGAAACTCGACAGGTCTGGCAGCATCTGAGGAGAGAATGTAGTTAATATTTTGAATTCAGTGAGCCTTCTTCAGAATGGTCACTTCTGGGGAAGGGTCACTGGATTTGAACCATTAACTCCATTTCTCTCTCCACAGTTACTGCTAGATCTGCTGAGTTTCTCCAGTAATTTGTTTCAGATAGTCAACATTTGTTAGCTCTTTGTTTTATTTAAATGTAGTGAAAAGATGGTTCTGATGATGTTACTGGAATTCAAATGTTATTTTCATATCAATTTTCTCTGTCAGTGCTGCTTCCTCACACTATGCATAAACAGTGGCTACCAATTGTACTATATTATTAGATAAACATTTGGAGTGCTACTTGGAGTACGGATGTGATGGAAGATGTTGTTTGCCCAATCAGTACAAACTGCTTTCTAAATAGAAGACTGGTCAGACTCAGTTCAGGGGGACTGACTCTGAGCTGGCTGGTGCCACAGTCAGTGTGTTCCTGCTGCCTATCTCTGCAAAAAAACTAGAAGATAGGTCAGATATTCTGTCGATTACACTGACCCTGATTCCTACGTTTTGTCCATTGTTTGGACACTTCCACCAGTTTATGTATTAAAAACAATTTGCCCAAGCGCTCTTATTTATAAGCCAATCAAAGGAACACGGAATTCAGTTTGCTTGATTTTATTAAGAAAATGTTTCTTATTAAAAACATTTTGTGAGTATTTCCCAGATTCCCACAATGTTTACCCTCTATCTAGTTCTAAACGTCAGCAATGATCCATGTGTTTGAGCTGGGTGTTTGGAATCTCCTTCCTCTCTAATGAAGGGCTGAGTCTCTTTGACGAAGATGGGTCGGACTGATCAGAGCGGATCTTCACCTGGGCCTTCTTGGGTTTCCACACTGTCTTCTGCAATGAGTCTTACTGCAAGTGTTAGCTGACGGTATGGCTTCCTGGTGTGTGTTTTTATCTCCCACTCACCCTAGACTTCCCAGAATGTTCTGTGGCCTTTGGCAAATGAGGTAATGAACTGGGTTCAAAATGTCCAATGAGGTCACGCCAATACCCTTCCGTGTTGCCATGTTGGGAAGGTCTAAGTCCTCAGGTACTGGCTGGAAATCAAGTTGCCAGAAAGTCTGACTGATACTTCTCCTTCTGTCTGTTAGTAACTGGTTCTCACCAAACGTTTGTAACCACGGCGACCTGCTTCCCGCTGTTGCCTGCAGCGAATTGCTGCTTGCTGCTGTTGAATTTAATCTGGCCATTTTCTGTCAGGCCTGATTTCTCCAGCTGTGGATGAATTCAGAATGACACTATTGAGTACAGGAGTTGGGAAATCATGTTGCGGCTGTACAGGACATTGGATAGGCCACTGTTGGAATATTGCATGCAATTCTAGTCTCCTTCCTATCAGAAAGATATTGTGAAATTTGAAAGGGTTCAGCAAGGATTTACAAGGATGTTGCCAGGTTTGGAGGATTTGAGCTAGACGGAAAGGCTGAATAGGCTGGGGCTGTTTTCCCTGGAGGATTGAAGGCTGGAGCGTGACCTTATAGAGGTTTATTAAGACCATAAACATAGGAGCGGAAGTAAGGCCATTCGGCCCATCGAGTCCACTCCGCCATTCAATCATGGCTGATGGGCATTTCAACTCCACTTACACGCATTCTCCCTGTAGCCCTTAATTCCTTGTGACATCAAGAATTTATCAATTTCTGTTTTGAAGACATTTAGCGTCCCAGCCTCCACTGCACTCTGCGGCAATGAATTCCACAGGCCCACCACTCTCTGGCTGTAGAAATGTCTCCGCATTTCTGTTCTGAATTTCCAAGTCATGAGGGATATGGATTGGATAAATAGACAACGTCTTTTCCATGGGGTGGGGGAGTTGAGAACCAGAGGGCATAAGTTTAGGGTGAGAGGGGAAAGATATAAAAGAGACCTAAGGGGCAACCTTTTCACACAGAGGGTGGTACGTGTATGGAATGAGCTGCCAGAGGAAGTGGTGGAGGCTGGTACAATTGCAACATTTAAAAGGCATCTGGATGGATAGATGAATAGGAAGGGTGTGGATGGATATGGGCCAGGTACTGGCAGGTGAGACTAGATTAGGTTGGGATATCTGGTCGGCATGGACAAGTTGGACCGAAGGGTTTGTTTCCATGCTGTACATTGCTATGACTCTGTGACCCATGACTAATTTTGGGCCCATGATCACTTGACCACAAAAACTTGTTTATTTTTCATTTCTTTTGTTCTGTCAGATCCCAACTGAAAGAAAAAGCTGCAACTTCAGCTTGTGATAAATGGTGCAGTAACCTCAGTTTTCTGGTAAATTAAAACAAATTGAAACCAAAGACACAAAACCATAAGTAAAAATCCAAACAGCCCAGTGGGACAGGGCAGGCAGGTTGTGTGGGGAACAGTTTAAAGAATTTGAATGCTGGATCCATGAATAGGAATAAGAGGAAAGTAGCTGTCACTGCTTCAGCGCTGTCAAAGAGTGATCAGCCTGTCAAGTCCAGTGACCCTTCCTCATAAGCTAAGGAAGGGTCACCACAACGGAAATGTTAGCTTTGATTTCTCTTCACAGATCCTGCCAGATTTGCTGAGCTTTTCCAGCAACTTCTGTTTTTGTTTCATATTACTGCTGCATTCTGTGCCATTATCACAGACACAAAGCCTGGAACCCTGTCCTAGTTGGCACAGGCCTCACTCGAGTCCAGGAGATCAGCCTTCACTCAGGGGCGTCCAGTACAATAAGTTAAGAGCAACCTCTGATAGCAGCCCAGTGCCTGTTTGGAGCAGTCAGAGTCAGGATCCTTTCATCATTAAGGGTAAGAAACCAAATGATGGGCAGCACACAACTCATCTTCACTCTTTGTGCCCTTCTGTGAGCTGTTTTCCTCATAGGCTACAAGAGAGGCAGATTTTATAGAAGATGAAAGTGGGCTGCCCATCCATTCCAGTTGGTTCAGTTGGGAAGGTGTCCTGAAAGAATGAGTTGGCAGTGCAGAGGGCACACAGGGTCAGTTGTGTCCATGATTGCAGTGGGTGAAAGTGAGTACAGGTATTAGAGAGTGGCAGTCCATCAGGCTTGGTGAGAGGTGTATCCAGTGACAGAGATAGAGTAAGAGCAAACTACTGGATTGTAGATAGGTGACACTTACAGTAATAGAGTTGAGAAGGACATGGCCTTTCTTCCTACACTGCCTGGCATTCCTCCAGACAGCTCAGACTGCACTGATCCTGATGGCATCCTCAGACCAGGCTGGCATGATCTGGTGTCATGGTCTCTGCTGCTAGTCCTGGGGAGGGATGAAGTCCTATCTATGCACCATCCCATCCATCAGGACCTCCATGTCCATGCCTGCAAAGCTAGGTGCCAATTTGCCCCCATCTGCTATGCCTATGGCAAATGTCATGAACTGTGCAAGGCAGTTCCAGACTAACAAAGTTTGCCTGAGTGCAAAATGGCCTTTTAAAGTTGGCACAGGCTCATGGGATGCTAGTCAATCCTGGGATGTCAGGTGAGTGGCGAGTTGTTGTACATGGTAAGATGGTGTGGAAGTCAGATGTGATACTCAAAACAAGGGCTCAAACACCAATTATTGCAACAAGTTTGGTAAGATATGGTGCGAAAACTCACTAGCCTCACAGCAAGAATCATTTCATCAACCTTGACATAACTTGGACTTTGCAAAGAGAATTGTAAGATTTTGCCTGATTTTTTTTTCATTGGGCTTTTCAGTACATTTCGTTCATTCAGTTAATTGATGTCCACGGAGATTATAACACATGGACTATGACTGACTTTGGAGATGCTCTTAAAGATGTTCTTAATATCACCTTCTTGCTAACTGGTGTGGCCTTGACATCTTCTGCCACTTCAATCTGTGGCTTTGCCGATCCCTTAAGTCTTTCCTGTTAAAGTGCTGCTACAAACCCACTTCCCTTTCTGTTTAACGAGTTTTTCACACTCCAAATAGAGAGTCGTGCCAGTGGTGATGACTGCTCACTGCTTGTCTTTAAATGACACTCAAAAATAAAAACCATTTAAGTTTTGCACTGATGTCACCAGATGGTTAGAGTAGATTTCAACATAAGACCATGGGAGCAGAATAAGATCGTTCAGCCCCTCAATGCTCTGCCACACCAGATTATGGTTGATCATCAACTTCAATGCTATATTCTGTGTTATCCCCATTGTGAACCTCACGTTTTTTTTTATTTTTTTCTATATTTTTGATTGTGAACTGAAATGAGAAAAGAATCGTTTCAAGATCCAAAGATTGCTGAAGGATTACTGCATGGTTTTGAATGCAAGCGTCCCAGTGCTCATGGTAAGCATTGTTTACACAGATGGTTGTGGTTCAAACAGTGGGAGGAGAAGGTGCAGATGAGCTGGATCCGTTTGCAAATCAAGATGAGAGTTGCTTCCTACTGCATCCTTGGTGTTTTGGATCAAGAAGCAGTCATGCCATATGCCTACTCATTCTAAACAGCAACTGAACAGAACCATGTTTATATAAAGCCTTGGATTTGCTGGTCTGTCGTAAGTTGATTGAAGCAAACTGATTTTATCCTCCTGGTGACCTGAGTCTCCAGTATTACCCTAGCAGTATCTTTGCCATTTTTAGCAACAGTGTTGTCAGTGCCAGACTAATTCATTTGTAGATTTCTGTGCCACAAAAGATCAACCTAATTTATCACCCAAATGTCTTTCACACGCAGGGCTACATCACTTTTGCTTATGTTTACCTTGTTTTTTTTTTAAAAAGTGTCTACCTTGAAACGTCGTAATTAGTTTCCACCTTCTGAATTAGAAATCTGAAGAAGGCCCACAATCTAAGCAATCCACATAATAAGACTGTTAAACCATTACAAAATTTGAACAAAAGAACAAGATATTGCACTTCCATTTTTAAACATCATACATTCCCAGAATCAATTATGTATTTTGATGGAATGGTCGTACCATTAGATTCCAAAAGAATTTAATTTTTCCGCATGGTCCCACTATTTCACGATCATTCCTCACTTTTCCGATGTGACTAATTATTGCTGCATCCAACTGAAAGTGTTTGAAATGCTTGAAATGCACCCCCATGCACAGTTCATGTCTGCACACCTAAGCAAGGGTGAGCAGGGTAATCTTGTGATGGAAGCTGTTTGGTTGGAAGACTCAGATCGTTTCATTCTGAGACTGGTATTTCAAGTCTGCTAATTTGCTTTATTTTTATATATTTGCTTTAATAATTCTTGCATGTGGCACTTTTGTCAATATAAAGAGTTCCAATGAGAGTGCTATTGAAATAAGTGACAAATTCTGGACATGGTTTTAAATCTTGGGTTTGAAGTCAGACTTCCTGGAGCAGACTGGTACATTACTTCAGTTTTCTTTATGTTGACTGTAAGGCTGAAGCTGTCGCATACATTTGAGTAAGAGTCCATGTTACATGTCTCCTAATTATTGAAGTCGTTGCCATTTTATGTTTTTTTTTCATTTTTGGTTTTGAACAGGGAACTGAAAGTGAATTGAAATTAGAGCAGCAGCCTGGTTTGGATAGGAAGTCGGAACAAACAAATTAATGTTTGTTATGGGAACTTCCTGGAGAAATAATTGCATGTTAAGTATTGTCCTAAGAACACTGCAGACATTTTGATACTCGGACAATCTATGTTCAGGGGCTGGCAACTGGTTAGAGGTTGAGCTGTCCAATCAAGGGTGGGTGGGCTTTGATCAGCCAATCACAGGGAATGTTGCTAAAAGTTTTGGGAACAAAGACTGAACCAGTACTTTTTCATTTTACCAAAGCCTTTTAATGAAAATGTCAAACATTAAAATAAAAAGGCAAACACATCAGGTCCATGGTAATGTCAATCTTCCCAAAGTCCCAGAGGTTTCAGCAGTTGCTTTGTAACCACCAGCCATCGTATATGGCAAGATTTAGAAATTCTCTGCTCAGGTTACAACTCCATCACAGTGGTCAAATACTCCCGTGTAGTCGATCAGCCTGAACATTGACGGTTTTATTTTCACTATTTTGGTGGTGACATGCCACGTGGAGGAGGCCCTTGATTCCCTGGTGTTGGCAGTCTCACTCCTGTTGACATTCCCATTGGTACTCATCTTCCAGGAGGTATTCCCATTGGTGGACCCATTCACGGACCAGTAGCTGGCCCCATACCAGGAGGAGAACCCATTATACTTGTTGGGGAAGATCCATGCCCCATTGGCACTGAGCCTCCAAGGCCTGGTGCATTCTGGTGCTGCTGTGATACTGGATGTAACTTCAGTGACTGCAACTTTGTGCAATCATCACCTACTGAGATGGACTTGCGACTCCTCAACTCGAACATGAAAACGCAGCTGGGGCTGAGAACATTGGCCCTCCAGTAGAAATGCTACAACCAGCTGCCAGGCCATTAAATGCTGACCCAGCCAGTGATGGAAATAGAAATGGTTCTGCACTCACTGACACCGCTGGGAAAGTTGAGCTGCTGGTGTCTGATTGTCTGCCAGTTTTCAGGCTGGGGTTTCTCTCCCTGCGCGGAAATCCAGGAATTGTGTCACCTGCGGAGCTGGGAATGACAGTGGAAAGGCTACTGCTACGAGTTGGCATCTTCCATCTTTTGGGCCCCTAGAAACTGAGTTGATGTGGTTGCTAGGAGATAGCAGATGCTGGAGATCAGATTTGAAAAGTGTGGTGCTGGAAAAGCACAGCCAGTCAGGCAGCATCCGAGGAGCAGGAGAATCAATATTTCAGGCATAAGCCTTTCATCAGGAATGATGAAGGGCTTACGCCTGAAAGATCGACTCTCCTGCTCCTCGGATGCTGCCTGATCAGCTGTGCTTTTCCAGCACCACACTTTTCAAGTCTGATCTCCAGCATCTGCAGTCCTCACTTTCTCCTCATAGAAACGTGAGGTTCAATGTAATACATGAGAAATAAACAACTCCATTTTCAAAATCAAATGAAATTTCCACATATCCAGGAATGAAAACCATTGAAAGGAGGACATTTGGTTTCCATTTGGGGAGAGCTGGCTGCCTGAACTGAAACCCTGCTTCAGGAGGTAGCAGGGCCTGAAGGAGTTAAATTACCAGCAGCGGCCAGTTCAGAGCTCACTGCTGGGGCTTCTCTGAGCAAGCAGGAAAGAGCTTGTGAATGAATCCGAGGACCAGAAACTCAGCAGCTCAGCCAGACCTGGATGGTCAGGCACCCTCCAAACAGGACATGGAGCCACTGCTACGGTCATTGCCAGCTGGGACTCCTCCCAGAGCCATGGAATAAGAGGACCCAGTAAGTTTTACCTAACAGTCACCCTACCTGGTGGGCAATGAGTCCACTTTAACGTGATTGGCATGGTGGCAGGTGAATCCTGGGGCATTGCTACACCCCCCACTTGTGTCTTTCTGCCTCATTTTTTATTCAGTTTTCCTAATTGACAATCTGTCCTCAAAAGGCTTAGGGAATTCCAGCCACTGTGACCAAAGATCACAGATTAATCTAAAGTGGCAAGAATATGTGTGGCGTGGTGACTCAGTGGTTAGCACTGCTGCCTCACAGGGCCCAGGTTCGATTCCAGCCTCAGGCGACTGTCTGCGTGGAGTTTGCAAGTTCTCCTCGTGTCTGCATGGGTTTCCTCCCACAGTCCAAAGATGTGTAATTTAGGTGAATTGGACATGCTAAATTGTCCATAGTGGTGTGTAGGCTCAGGTGCATTAGTCCAGGAAAATACAGAGTAATAGGGAAATGAGTCTGAGTGGAATATACTTCAAAGGTTTGGTGTGGACATGCTGGGCCTAATGAGCTGTTTCCACACTGTAGGGATTCTATCCTAATATCAGAAAACTGCTGAATGTGCAATGATTTATCATGAATATTTGGATATTTAAAGATTCAATTCAATTTAAGTTGAAATACTGACTATAAAAAGCTGGGTCAAGATCCTGGAATTCCCTCTGTAATGGCATTGTGGATCAACCCACAGCAAGTGAACTGCAGTGGTCCAAGAAGGTAGCTCACCACCACCTTCTCGAGGGCAACTAGGCTCAGGCGAGAAAGGCTGGCCAGCCAGTGATGCCCAACTCCCACAAATGATTTTTAAAAAAATGCCACATTTGGGTAAATAGGGAAAGAAAACTTGAAAGAGGCATCTGCAAGAATGACCCTCACTTTCTGTTGTATGGACCTGTACCCCCACCCCAAAAGACTCCTGAAATACTGCTCAGAATAAAGATTACTAACACCTTCCTCTTCATGTGTGGGAAACTACAGAGCCTACTTGGTCTAGTGTGGTTGAGAAAACCACTTCCTGGTCTAACTAACAGTTAACATGTCAGTTCATAACTAGTTATGGTTACCTTAATACACAGACTTTCATGAAGACCTGTTGTTAACTCTTACTCCTTTGAGATCCTAAACTTGTCGACAAGCCCATATGACATCATCGCCATGGATCATGCTTTTGCCTCTCCTCCATATTAACCCTTTGAGATACATATACAAACCTTTCATTTTGTGGAATAAATGCTTGAAATCAATATTGAAGGCCATTCAGCCCACTGTGTAATAGCTTTCCAATGGAGGGCTCCAATTAGTTCCAGTTTCCCTAATTTTCCTTTATATGTTGCAAATGCTTTAATTTCAAGTACATACTTATTTCCCTTTGCTGAATAGGGTAATGGTTCTCAAAACATTAATGTCAGACACTGAATTTTGTTTCTGCCAAATCTAATTATCTCAAGTGAGGAAGAGATGCATCATCATTGTCTCTTGATAGTCTTAGTTATTTTGTTCAACTGCGTTGAAATGTCATATTTCCGAATTTGAGGATAAAACAAAGTTAACTGGGGATGTATTTTGTGAGAAAGGTATAAAGCAGCTTCAGGAGGATTGGGACAGGCTTAGTAAATGGAGAAAAACATGTCAGATGAAATATTATATGGAAAATTGTGAGGTTACCCACTTTGGAAGGAGGAACATATGTGCAGAATATTTCTTAAATGGTGAGAGATTGGTAAATGGAGATGTACAAAGGGACCCATGTGTCCTTTAGTTAAGTCACAAAGACTAACATGCAGATGCAGCAAGCTATTAGGAAGGTTAATTACAAGTTAACTTGTATTGTAAAGAGGATCTGAGTACAGGAGTCATGACCTCTTGTTTCAGCTGTATAGGAGCTTGGTTAGACCACACCTGAATGACAGTGTGCAGTTTTGGTCTCTTTATCTCAGGATATTAATGCCATAGAGGGAGTGCAATAAAAGTACACCAGACTTATTCCCAGAAGGTTGGGGCTGTCTTATGAAGAGAGGTTGTATTCTCTGGAGTTTTGAAGAGTGAGAATGATAGATTTCTAATTACCAATAGTGTACAGGGTTATAGAGATGGTATGGGTAAAAGGCATTGAAGTGTTTGTTCAGCCATGACCATATTGAATGCTGGGGCAGACTCAGTTGGCTGAATGGACATCTACTGTTCCTAAGTTCCCCACAAACCACTGTGACTTGAACCTTTTAAGCAAATAAACTACACCTTGTTAGAACAAGTGCCTCTCTTCATCATCCATGACAGTTAAGCAAACAGGCCCTGAGACTCAGTGTAGAAATGAGGATCGGGGCTGTTGTGGTGGAGTGGTCATGTCCCTACATCTTGACCAAGGGGACCAGGTTCAACTCCACCTGCTCTACTGGACATCTCTGGACAGATTGATTTAAAAATATCTAGGAATGAAGGTTTGTGGCAACACTCTAACATGACTGTTAGCAATAAAGCCCAAAATACATGCAACACCCTTCTGAATGATTTTACTTTAGGCAATGTAATCCATGCCTCAGTGCATGATTAAAATAAATTGAAGATCTGTTAATGTAGAATTTAAACCAATGATCAATTAGATCTGTCATAAATTCAAGCCGTTTTTTGATTGTAACAGGGTCCACAGAATTCAAACTAATGAGGGTATTGGATACACTGCCTAACAGTGTGATAGAGATAAGTAACTTTTAAAAGGATGATGATGAACATTTATTTGACAAGGGAAAATGCAGAATTTTTGGGAAAAGAGCAAAGGAGTAAGACTAATTGGGTAAATTGTCCAAAGAGTGGACATGATAAGTTGATTAGCTTCCTTTTATGATGTCTAGTTTGAAAAACTGCTAGTTAATCCTTCAAACACTTCATAATGGAATGAGAATTTAACAGAGTACTGCTCCCATCTTCACAACTACTGATTCACAGCTTTACTTGTGGGGAGCGAAGCAAAACATCAAATTATGAACCTGCAGGTTAAGACTCGCAAATTATTGGCATTACTGTTGCTATGGAAGTCCAAAGCTTCAAAATAATTGGCTTGACTGCTTCTGACCCACATGTCACACCACACAGTTTTGAGGTTCTCAGTGTTACCATGCATACACCAAGAGTGTGCAGCGTGGTGACAAACACTAACTGATGCTGTGTTAATAATGTATCATTTCAGACCTGATAACATCATCCTTTAATCACTTCCAGTTTCACACATGCTCAGCTATGGAGGGGGGTCGTAGTGAATCCAAGCCTTATTAAAATAATTAACATGGCAGTAAGGTTCTGTGTTTTGGGGTAGGGGATGCGTTTAACATTTTTTTTTCACTACAACAGAATGAATGGAAGTCTTTGCTGTTGGAGGGGTTTAGAAAAAGGTTCTGGGTTTGCAAGAAGTAGCTGGGCCCTGCCAGGAAGGTGAGAAGCTAGCGGGAGAAAATCTCCCTCAGTAAAAGGGAGCTGTAGTTGCAGTTGCTGTTGCACAGGGAGCAGAGAAGAAGCTGTCTGCAAAAGGATGAGGTCAGACTCAACATAAGGTCATCCGGACCAAAGGTTTACAGAGAGCTGTTTCCCTGCCTCCAGCCAGGAGATACGTCTGGTGCAGCTATATCTCATCAAGTAAATGCTCACTGAATTGTACAGTACCACCTCTAGGAAAAGAGCCTACCACTCAGGCAGCAGGGCAAGGAGAGTTTTTTCAGTGACAATTAAGATCACTGTACTTACAGGGGGGAAGGTTGAAGTGAGAGGCAGGGTGAAATGGGCAGAAAAAGCACCATGATCAAACCATCTGCAGCTTACATTTCATGTCGACGAGCAGAATGAGGGTGAAATCAGATTCGAGAAGGTGAATGAAATAAGAACATAAAGACAGGAAATATTGGAAATGCTCAACAGATCTGGCAGCATCAGTGGGGAAAGAGGCAGGATTAACATTTCAGGTCTGTCTTTCGTCAGAATAAGAAACATTCGAACTGCACTAGGTTTTGAGCAAGTAAAGGAGATTGAGGTGAGAGCAACAACAGTGAAGGTCTGCGAGAGAGGGCAGGCGAGTTTAAACAATAAAAAGCACCAAGTTTGATTTACAGTACATCATTGTGGGTGCACCCATATCACATGAACCACCATCACCCTCTCCAAACCAACTAACATGGGGAAGAACTCCTTTGTCCCATGAATAAATCAGGGGAAAATATACACTCAGTGATCTTGAATGCGTTGCAGTTTCTCGGCCCTGTGACTGGGATCAGGTTTTGGGAACTGATCTTGAGACAATTTGTTTTCATTCTCTTTACAATGCGGACCTCAGAGCCTGCTTATCCTCCATGGAAACGTGTTCTCTCTCTCGCCTTCCTGATCTCCCAACTAAAGCCTTCAAATTAAAAGCTGGGAGTCCTCTGCTGTTGTCCTATTACCAGTCTCCTTTCTTTCATAAAAGCCTTTCTTTCATTAAAGTGACTGTTCCTTCAGCCGCTGTAACCTGGGTTCATTGCTCTGTCAGATGGTTTACCTTTAAAAAGTGCAGGCAAGCCGTACCTTCATGCTAGTCATGCACACATCAAGCTCCTGTTGAGCAAAATGGACTGCACCAAAAAAAAACATGTCAATGCCATTTAAACCCTTTCTAAAAAATAACTTCCAAGGCATATTTAGTAAATCTACTTTAACAGCACGTGTAATAAACCTCATGGATATTCACTTTCAAAGGGTTGGATTTAACTTTCACCAACTTAAGGTCAGGAAACTGAAAATGTTGACAGCAGAAAGGAGAAAAAACTGGGAAGTTTTCCATACGTATTAAGAGTTCATCTGTTTCAGGACATCAATTTGGCTCCAGGATCCTTCGATAATTAATCCTCCAACATGCTGTGTGGGGAAATGTGCAACTGCCCTGATTTTTCTGTATCAGCTGGTTATAAAAAGAAGCATATCACGGAATGCTTATTTCTGCTTCTTATCAAGAAGGATGTTTCTGATATAATCTTGTTGTTTCACAACAAAACAATGGTTTGCCATACCTCTGTGTACATAAAACCAGTCACTGTGTAAGCCATCAAAAAAGCAGGATCTTACAGACCACAATCTTTCACGCTAGCCTGCTCCAGTGATGAGCTGAGAGAATTCAATTTTGTATGGCAAACTAGCCGCACTCGGTACACGGTGACAAATTTTCTTACCAGATAGTGAACAATAAAATGGGATTTGTAATTGAAGATTAAATCCTTCCAGGCAAAACAAATATGTTCAGCTGTAATAACACTTGCAAGATCTTCCAATTTTAAACGCGCTTGTCGATTTCCACAAGCTTTAATGGAATGGCAGAAAGGAACAAGTCTTGTCTGTAGGCTGCATGACATTCTGCAGATAAAATGGAATTCAGTGCGTGGTAATTGAGTTGTCTAACAAAAAGATTGTGTAATTGGTTCAAACTTAAATTTTAGTCTTTAGAATCTGAATCATAAAGAAAATATTACTTTCTTTTTGCAAATAAATACAAGCAAGAAAACCC
>NC_057714.1:13123805-13123953 GCF_004010195.1 Chiloscyllium plagiosum | reverse complement strand
CGTGTCGATCTGGTGTTGGACATGTCGATCTGGTGTTGGACGTGTCGATCTGGTGTTGGACATGTCGATCTGGTGTTGGACGTGTCGATCTGGTGTTGGACATGTCGATCTGGTGTTGGACGTGTCGATCTGGTGTTGGACATGTCGA
>NC_057714.1:13081307-13123664 GCF_004010195.1 Chiloscyllium plagiosum | reverse complement strand
GATCTGGTGTTGGACGTGTCAATCTGGTGATGGACGTATCGATCTGGCGTTGAATGCGTCGATCTGGTGTTGGACGTGTCGATCTGGTGTTGGATGCGTCGATCTGGTGTTGGACGTGTCGATCTGGTGTTGGACGTTTCGATCTGGTGTTGGATGCGTCGATCTGGTGTTGGACGTGTCGATCTGGTGTTGGACGTGTCGATCTGGTGTTGGACATGTCGATGTGGTGTTGGACATGTCGATCTGGTGCTGGACGTGTCAATCTGGGGTTGGATGCGTCGAACTGGTGTTGGATGTGTCGATCTGGTGTTGGACATGTCGAACTGGTGTTGGATATGTCGATCTGGTGGTGGATATGTCTATCTGGTGTTGGACGTGTCGATGTGGTGTTGGATGTGTCGATCTGGTGTTGGACGTGTCGCTCTGGTGTTGGACATGTCGATCTTGTGTTGGATATGTCTATCTGGTGTTGGACGTGTCGATGTGGTGTTGGATGTGTCGATCTGGTGTTGGACGTGTTGATCTGGTGTTGGATGTGTCGATCTGGTGTTGGACATGTCGATCTGGTGTTGGACGTGTCGATCTGGTGTTGGATTTGTCGATCTGGTGTTGGACATGTCGAACTGGTGTTGGACGTGTGGATCTGGTGTTGGATGTGTCGATCTGGTGTTGGACGTGTCGATCTGGTGGTGGATATGTCTATCTGGTGTTGGACGTGTCGATGTGGTGTTGGATGTGTCGATCTGGTGTTGGACGTGTCGCTCTGGTGTTGGACATGTCGATCTGGTATTGCCCAGTGAGTGGAGGGGCTGATGCCCGTGGCAATGTAAGGCCAGGAGAAGATGGCATGGCTGTGAGTTTGGATGAACAAAGTTGGATGTGCTGGGCTCCCAGGCAGACAAACAACGGCATCTCTGCATCCTCCGCAGTGAACCCACAGCTCTCAAGTTTGTACAAACCTTGGTTCTGTGTCAGCCACTGTTGAAACACAGGCTGCAGATGAATGAATTATCCCAAAACCTTTCCAAGGAACAGGACAGACTTATCAGAAGTCACAGTTCCGTGAAATGCAGTCAGGAAGGAGTTGCCTGTCAATCCTCAACATTGACTCTCGACTCCATGAAGTCTCACAATACCATGACACACAAGGAGAAGGGAGTCTTGCCGTTTATTGCCAGTGGGTTCCTTTCCTCAGCCACGGAATCAGTCCTTCTCCATGATTTTCACCCCTGGAAGAAGCACCAAAAGCAGCAATGGCACAGAATGGACTCTACGTGAGATCTCAATGCCCATCCCTCGGAGTAGTGTGCTGCCACCAATACTGAGCAAACTGCCTGAGTACTGATGGATGTTTCTGCCAATCTGGGCAGATGCTGAGAGAACAAACACCAAGGGAAATACATACTTGACCTCTTCCTCATCAAACTACCTATCACAGTTGCAACCACCCAGGACTTACTGTTAGCCGCAGAGCTGTATTCATCCACAATTTGTAATCCCTTAGTTTGGCATATTCCTTATTCTGGGGAGAGGTTGAATCCTGGTTCAATAAGGACTGAGGAAGGGTACATCTGGAGCAGCAGTCATACAATGAGCTCCTACCTGGTGAAGCTATGATGTGGCAATGCTAATGTTATCCCTCATTAGGAACTGGGTGTGTGTAGCATTGTATTGAGAAATTCGACAGATCATTACAGATAAATATTATATACAAATGTTACATTCCTCAGGCACACCAGTGTCTGGGTTAGTATTAAGCTACTAAATCACAACAAAGAGCAGCGTGCTCAAAGTAGTGCATCATGATTCAAGTGATATGTGAGGGTAAGATGGAGTCAAAGTTTTTTATGCCCTCAGGCCACATGCCATAATGCAGTGATTTGATTAGGAGTACACATCTTAAATTATACCAGCACACAATAGAAAATGCATTTATAGAAGCACTGTCAGAATTTTAACATATCCCAAAAGCTCTTTATAGTCAATGAAATACTTCTGAAGTGGAGTCAGCCTTGCAGTATGGGTGACCACCATTGCACTATACACACACACAGATACTCCTACACACACACTCTCACCCACACACACAGGCACGCCTATACACACATACACACGGACACACATACACACAGATGCGCACACAGACACTCACACATACACTTACAGACACACACACTCCCCACACTCACACATGCACCCCCTCACAGACTTAAGACACTCTGCACTCACTACACACACACAAACGCTTTCTCACACTCACAACCCCCAACCCAGACAGACACACACACATACAAAGGAGTAAGTGAGGACTGCAGATGCTGGAGATCAGAGCTGAAAATGTGTTGCTGGAAAAGCGCAGCAGGTCAGACTGCATCCAGGGAACAGGAGAATCGACGTTTCGGGCATGAGCCCGAAGAAGGGCTCATGCCTGAAACGTCGATTCTCCTGGTCCTTGGATGCTGCCTGACCTGCTGCACTTTTCCAGCAACACATTTTCAACACACATAAAAAGACCCACATGCACACATATATTTTGTGGGGTGAATTTGTACATGCAGGGTTACATTGTACTTTGCTCAAAAACTGCATGCATTCATGTCGAACTCTGAGCTCAAAAACGGCATGAATTTATGTAAAACTCTGTTATCTCACTTTTTAGATTAGAATCAATGTAAACCTCATGGCATAGACAGAGAACACAGGGGGCTAACACCTTCAACATATTGTCTAGTTTGAAGGAGCGTTGCTCCGAAAGCTAGTGTGCTTCCAATTAAACCTGTTGGACTATAACATGGTGTTGTGTGATTTTTAACTTTGCAGTATGGGAACATTATTGTAATTTTTACACTGCAAGGGTCATGAAAATAAACAGCTGGATAATCCATTGGTGAGACATCAATACTGACAGGACATTGGGAAGACTTGCCCCGCTTTCTTCTAAAGTCCTGGGATCTTACACAGCCACCTGGAAGAGGCAGCTCAGTTTCGTGTCTTATAGCAAAAATCTCAGCTCCAACATGTATCATCACAAATTACAGTCATAAACATTCCAGCATACTCAGTGAGAAAGACTGCATCTTGTGTTTTAATTAGCTTTTAGCCTTCTATTGCAGAGAGAAAAACACACTTGAATATTTACTGTTATCTCATTATGATCCACTCACACTTGGGTGCTATGGTTACCTGGGAGTTAATGACTCTCCCAAGGACTTTGATGTTACTGTGGTAACAATGAAGATTCCCCAAGCATGTTTTATGTTGGAACAAGGACTGAAAGTCAATTAAAGCATGAGGAGCAGATGAATATTTTAATTCTCTCTATTCCACCATAAAGCACAATTTGATATTCAGTTTTCATTTCAGTAAGCAGTATGGCCTGGGAATAAAAAAGAAAAACCTTTTAAATTTTAGATTAAAAAGATCATCAGCTACCCACAGAGAACAAGCTGTATATTTCTATTCCTCGAAACACTGAGGTATACCTGAGATGACATGACAAATAATTGGTGTAAAGTTGTTCTTTGTCTCCTGCGGTTATTATGTGAAATGTGCATTCACCAGATAATCATATCGAGTTATTGTCCTTGAGTAATCTGTCTCCTGCTGCCAATGGTTACCCTGTAGTACTTACACCTCACAACAATAGTATCCATTGTGTAAAAAAACTTAAATTTATTGAATACCAAGTTAGACAATACTCTTCTGCCCTGACGTATAACTTCTCATGGTGTGTTTATGAATCTTTACTTTGGTTTTACTATTATTTACTGAGTGTGTGAGATAGAGCTTGAAAGATTGTTGAGGTATTTTCAATAGGATCTCCACAGTCGGGAAACAGATCATTTGGCCCATCAAGTCCACACAACTTTCCGAAGAGCTACCCACCCAGACCCCACCCCTACCCTCTCACCTTGCATTTCCCATGGCCAATCCACCCAATCTGCTCATCTTTGGATTGTGGGAGGAAACCGGAGCACCCAAAGGAAATCCACGCAGGCACAGAGAGAAAGTGCAAACTGCACGCAGCCAGTTGCTCAAGGGTGGAATCAAATAAGAATCCCTGGCACTGTGAGGCAGCATTACTAATTCACGAGTCACCGTGCCACCCAGTAGTTTGAAAAGAGAAATGCATGTTCCCATTTTTAACTGGACAAGCCTCTTATGGGTAATGCGCAATATGCAATAGAACCATGGGATCCTACAATACCAAAGCAGATAATATGATGCTCTTTTCCATGGGACCTGCAGAAATGGTTGTTTTTAAAGGATTTAACAATACCCTTTTAGAAAGATACTGTTGATTCTGCCTTCGACATCCTTTCAGGCAACTCATTTATAAATGTTAACAATTTGCTTCATGCAAAATTAGCAACTTTCCACTGGCTCTTTTACTGATTATCTTAAAGTGTAAAATTGTTGGATTCTAAAACAACACTTGATAGCTAGACTGTTTAGAAAGACCCAGGAAGAAGGGTGTGAAGAGACAGAAAATGAATGGTTTTGCGATTAGTTAGAGGACTGGAGATGATTCAAGGCACAAGTGATAATGGTGTAAGACAACTGGAAGGAAATTAGAGAAAAAACTTATATCCACAACATACAGGTTATGGGAGAATAATAAGGGAGCTTGGAAAGTCTGGCAAAGCAGAGAAAGCTCTCTTGGCCTGTTGGGCAGGGGGAAGAGAAGGGAAGGTAGACATGAGGTGACCTTCTAGAAGTTTATAAAATCATGTGGGATGTAGATAGGGTTAAGATAGGTGTCTTTTCCCTGGGATGGAGGATTTCAAGACTAAGGGGCATGAATAGATTCCCTTCAGTGTGGAAACAGGCCCTTCGGCCCAACCAGTCCACACCAACCCTCCAAAGAGCAACCCACCCAGACCCATTCCCCTGACTAATCTACCTAACACTACGGGCAATTTAGCATGGCCAATTCATCTAACCTGCACATCTTTGGACTGTGGGAGGAAACCGGAGCACCTGGAGGAAACCCAAGCAGACACGGGGAGAATTTGCAAACTCCACACAAACAGTTGCCCGAGGCGGGAATTGAACCCAGGTCCCTGGCGCTGTGAGGCAGCTGTGTGAACCACTGAGCCACCGTGCCACCATATTTTTAAAGTGAGAGGAGAGAGATTTTAAAAAAGACATGAGCGGCAATTTTTTTACACAGAGGGTAGTGTGTGGGTGGAATGAACTTCCAGGGGAAGTGGGTGCAACTACAAAATTTAGAAGATATTTTGATAAGTACATGAAGGGATATGGGCCAGGAGCAAGCCGATGGGATTATGGTTGGCATGGATTCGTTAGACCGAAGGGTGCATTTCCAAGCTGTATGACTCTATGAAAGGTACCAACCAGATTGTAGCCCAATAGAGGATCCCTGTCCCAAGCACATACAACTTGTGCCCATTCACACAAGAATTAGTGCTTCATAAGTTACAAAAGTATAAAAGTAAAGAATACTTACAATTGTACAAAACACTGATAACTCTAAACCCAAAGCATTGACTGCAGTTCAGTGTCTTTATCCAAGGAAGAATATGAATGGTCTCAAGAGAAATTTCCCATAGGGGCAACATGGTACCAACAGACCGATCCCTTGGGTGAAAAGATTGTCCTGTGGGGAAAAGATTAAGTTGACTCTGTCTATACTCCTTGGAGGTTAGACGAATGAATGTTGATCTGATCAAACCATATAAAGCTGTGGAGCGGCTTGATGGGGTCGGTGTTGAGAAAACATTTTCCCAGCCTGATGAATCTCAAAGCTTATATTTTGTCAGGACTACTCAGGGGAACTTTGAAAATGGTGCCTGGGAGTTGATTCTGGGTTCTCACCCCAATTCCCAGGTTCAGCTATTTATGCCAGTGTAGGGCTAAGGGAACAGGCAGCCTGCCTACATACAGTAGTCCTGCCTTTGCTGGCTCCCACTTACAATGTTAGTGGAGGTGAGACCCTTCAGTGAGCAGAATCAAGCTGCAGAGGAGGCTTGATTCATTGGGCAGAGTCCCGGTCTCAAGTGGGGAAAGCAAAGCAAAGCAGTCACATGCTGGACTTCTTCCACTGACAAGCTAAATTAAAAGTTTTGTTTCCAATAGTTGTGCTAAGTGTGAGGTGTTTTCACTGCAGCAATTGGGATCTGCAGCATAAGTATGAAGGGATAAGCATAATATGAGAAGGCAAGATATGGCCATGGATGAGGGTGAAGCCCGAACCTTCATCCATAAAAGTGATTCAGTGAATGAGAGTAAGCGTTCTGCCCTGTTAGTTTCACCATTTACCAACCTCTAGTGCTATCTCAAGGCTGCCCTCCTGAGGCAGCAAGGCTGATTACACCCAGTCACTGCCTCGCCAGAATGCAACTATGGTGGATGAGCCTGCTGGATGGACATGTTTCCCAAGCTAACCTTCCCAAATCTCCATAGAACTCCAGTACACAGCCTCAGGAAAAGGGGGTCACTTATATCGGACTGAGATGAGAGACATTTGTTCACTCAGAGTTGTAGATCTTTGGAAGTATCTACATCAGAGAGTTTGGATGCTTCTATTTTGAAGGTAATTAAGACAGAGGTCAGTAGATTTTTGGGTGCCAAGGAAATAAAAGGATAAGGGGTTAGTGCAATCAGGAAGATAAGGGCCAAACTTCAGTTCCTCTTATTATGTTCTAAGCAAACATGAGCAGCATATCCCATCTTAGAGAAGGTGCCAGCTGTCGTTAAAATCTGAAGTTATGACCAGAGGGCTGCAAAGTTCCCAGTAGTAGAAAATTCAGGAGCTGTTCTTCAAGCTTGTGGTGAACTTCATTGCAGCAAGAGGTGGAGGAATCAGAGGTTGGAGTGGCAATGGAAAAGAAAATTAAAATATCAAGTGATCAGAACAGCGCAGTCACACTTGTGGGCAGAATGATCAAGTGATCTCCCAAATGGTATATATCTTCTTGAATGTAAAGGATCCCATATTTTGAGCAGTGAATACAGTATACTAACTCATTGTTTCAGCTGAGAGGAATTTTTGGGATGCTATTGGTTAGCAAGCGAGTGAAAGACAGGTATGACATCTCACACACTATTATGGGAAGGTACCAATGAGGTGGACAGAATCCATGGGTTGCTCAGGATGTCAGAGTGTATGGAATATACTGTCTATTCAGAACACTGGATGGAGACAGTATTTTCTATTGGGATAGGTATGTTGCGTTTGAGGCACAGAAATAGTGGGACATAATCCATCAAATGTGCAGATTGTTAGGTTGGAAGATGAAAACATTGGTCAGATCTTTGAGCATAAGAGTTGGGACGTCATGTTGAGATTATACCTGATGTTGTTGACGCCTCTTCTGAAGTACTGTGTCCAGTTTTGGTCACCCTGTTAGGAAAGGATCTTATTAACTGGAGATGTTCAGAAAAGATTTATCAGGATGTTGCTGGGAATGGAGGGTTTGAGTTATAAGGAGAGGCTGGATAAACCGGGACTTTTTTCACTAGAGTGTAGGAGGTTGAGGGGTGACCTTATAGAGGTTTATAAAATCATGAAGGTATAGCTAAGGTGAATGGCAGGTATCTTTTCCCTAGGTTAGAGGATTTCAAGACTAGGGGGCATATTTTAAGATTTAAAAAAGACACAATGGGGCTTTTTTTCACACAGAGAGTGATTCTTGTGTGGAATGAATTTCCAGAGGAAGTGGTGGATGCAGGTACAGTTAAAACATTTAAAAGACATTTGAATATGTACATGAATAATAAAAGTTTGGAGGGATATGGTCCAAACGTAGGTAGGTGGGACTAGTTTGGTTTGGGATAATGGTTAGCATGGACTGGTTGGATCGAAGGGTCTGTTTCTATTCTGTATGACTCTGTATCAGTGTTTTTTCTCATGATCCTAGAGTGAATGTTGAAATTTCTGAAAAGGAATTAACACAGGACCTGGGAACTAGGGACTGTTGAGTAGAAATGAGCCATTCGACCCTTCCACACTGTTCCATTATTTGACAAAATCATAGCTATTCTTGGTCTCAATCCACTCTCAACTCCAAAATACCACTTGATAAAATCAATAATTAATTTTAATTTTAAACATAAAGACAAAAACAGTAAAACAATTCAGTGATTTTTTTACTTCTCCAACTGTGATTATTTCCTTTCTCACAGTTTTGTCCTATTACTTTCCATTGTTATAGCACTTTTTTTTAATCCATGAGACAGGTTGACATGATACACTTTAACTCAGGAGCATACATTTACAGATGATGTGTCTGATTTCTCTTCCCAAAAGTAATAGTGAGCATTGACAGCTAAATTCAATTCACCAGAATTGCACTGAACTAGGGCCAGTTTGGTCCTTGACTTCTTTTTTGGATCTAACAACCAAAGATGCAGGAATGTACCAAAATTTATAATGGTCGAACTCTGCAAATAAAATTCCTAAATCATTGGTTCGTGAAACAATAACAAATAGAGACAAGTCTGGTCTTAACTAGATTGGTAGTAATATATTGCAACTTGGTACATAAACTAAACAGCTTGTTCCAGAGTGTGCACTGTAACAGCTATTCAATTTTATTTTCTTCCTTCAATTCACTACTGCAAAGCGGTACAGTTCATAGAGTAATATTCAGAAGACGTAACTAGTACTAACTGTAAGAGAGAGATTTAAAATATAGGCTGCACAATGTTTTCTGACTTGAATTGTTGCAGTATTAACATTCCCTGTGACATTGCATTGATTAACAAAGGCTTAGCCAGGTTTGGCAAGGAATTGCCCATTGGTAAGCAAGTTGAACAATTCCACTACATCAGCAGTTCTGCCCCTTCCCACGACTCCTCTGGAATTCTATTCAGCAGACTTATCATGATGTTAAATTTGAAGAATAAAAACCTGTAAAGTCCTTTTAGTTTCAGCTTCAACTGCATGACTATAAAAAAGGAAACAATTAAATTTAATGAAACTGCCAGAAAAAAAGACATGGGGCTGTCAATTATATCACTTTTGCCTCTGATACCCCTTACACACCTGTGAACGCCCTGTCAGATCATGACCTCCCCTATGTCCTGCAATATAATTGGGCAACATGACGGCTATTCAAATATTGCCAGTGCACAGCAACCCAACAATCTCTATGCGATTTTGGGCTGACTGCCCCAGTGAGGCAGCTGGCCAACAGCATATCAATGAGGTTCAGGCGTTTATGCCCGAAACGTCGATTCTCCTGTTCCCTGGATGCTGCCTGACCTGCTGCGCTTTTCCAGCAACACATTTCCAGCTTAGTTCTCCTATTCTCCCAAGTAGGCAGGCCATACCACCTTTCTAAACAGAAGCTAATATTTTTCCTTTATATACTAACAAACAATATCTCATAAGCAAATTTGCAATTTATTTGAAAAGCAGAGTACTGTAGATATTGAAAATCTGAAATAAAAACAAAAAGCATTGGAACTTTTTAGTAGGCATGGCAGCATCTGTGGAAGGAGAGAAGTAGAGTTAATGTTTCAGATCCAAAGTGACTTTTTTTTTGTTACGATGAAATATTAACTCTATTCCTCCCTCTCTAAAGATGCTGCCAGACCTGATGAGAATTTCCAGCACTTTGTTTTTAATTCCAAATGTGTTCTACCCTGTAATAATCTTGTTATTTTCGAGACATAACTGTTTGCAGTTATGATGGTTCTTGACTCTAAAACGTGCAGCCTGAGATGTTCAGATCAAATGTGGATAAGAATGAGATTCCCAGATGGTATGTTCCCTCTTGGGGTACCAGGGTCAGGGAAGTCTTAGATTGAGTTTGCGGCATTCCTACAGGGAAGGGTAAGTCACCAGAAGTTGTGGTACATGTCGGTGCCAATAAAAGAATTGTATTTGCAGATACATTGTATTTTGCTCAAAAAGCACACAATCTGCAGGCGGTCAGTCCATATAATATTTCATAAGTTCCTAGTTTGGAAATAGAACCAGTCTGACTCAAGATTGGGAAACAGACAGACTCTAACCTCACACCTTTAATGCATTATTTGAGCTGAGATGTCACTTTTTTCTTTCTAGAACTTTAAGTTATCTCAAGAATGCAACTTAAAAGAAGTAGTGGGATTTACATATTAGTGAACTGAAACCTGCAACCCATTCTAAAAGATGAAAGACTTAACAGCAATGTACGCTTGTTCCATATATCATTTCAGTTGCATGACACTGTAATCTTTTGTTAAAAAGTCTGTATCTTATGATCCTGCTCTATAGCCACCTGATGAAGGAGCAGCGCTTTGAAACTAGTCCTTCCAAATAAACTTGTTGGACTATAACCTGGTTTAGATTAGATTAGATTCCATACAGTATGGAAACAGGCCCTTCAGCCCAATAAGTCCACATCAGCCCTCCGAAGAGTAACCCACTCATTCCCATTCCTCATATTTACCCCTGACTAATGCACCTAACACTATGGGCAATTTAGCATGGCCAATTCACCCGCCCCGCACATTTTTGGATAGAGCCGAGGAAACTGGAGTACCCGAAGGAAACCTACGCAGTCGAGGGCAGAATGTGCAAACTCAACACAGACAGTCGCCCAAGGTGGGAATCAAACCCAGGTCCCTGGCACTGTGAGGCAGCAGTGCTAACCACTGTGCCACCGTGCCCAGCTGACAACATCATGGCTATAGTGCTGAAGATTCCTGCTCCACACAAGCAGTGTCATGAGTCCAGCTCTTTTTGTGTGATTTTTAATTTTGTCCACCCCAGTCCAACACCAGCTCCTCCACATCATTGTATTTTGATGTGACCCTAACCACAGGATATTTCCCTCAACTAAGCATAAGTTTTTTTTCTCTATGCTCATCTTGTTTCTGTGAGTACCTGGAAGCAATACAATTGTCAGAGGTTTGCACACTTACCACCTTGGTGTTGTACTGTAAGTGCTGTAAGCAACTCCAGAATAAGGTATTACATACTTTGACAACCCTGCAGTTTTCCACAATTACCCTGTTTGAACACAATATGCTGTGGTCCTTTTCCTTCACAAGGAATCTTGGACCCAGTGAATCTGCAGATTTTTAGTTCCTTTTTCAAGTCATCTCAGGTTGTCAATATCTCTGGACCAGCACTTATTACCTTCCCCAGTTGCCAAGAGAAGGAGGTAGTGAGCTGTTTTTATTGTTTTTTGAACGGCTGCAATTACTTTTTCAAACGTTTATGTGCAAATGAGACCGTCTATAAGATGCACTGCAGAAATTCGCCAAGTCTCCTTAGACAACACATTCCAAACCCATAGCCACTTCCACCTATGAAGGACAAGGGCGGCAGATACATGGGAACACTTGAAAGTTCCTCTCCAAGCCATTCACCATCCTGACTTAGAAATATATCATTATTCCTTCACCGTCGCTGGGTCAAAATGCTGAAATTCCTTCCCTACAGCATTGGGGTTTCCCGGCAGCACATGGACTGCAGTGGTTCAAGAAGGTAGCTCACCACCATCTTCTCTCAGAGAAAATGAGGACTGCAGATGCTGGAGATCAGAGTTGAAAAGTATGGTGCTAGAAAAGCACAGCAGGTCAGGCAGCATCCGAGGAGCAGAGGAATCGCTGTTTTGGGTATAAGCCTTTCATCAGAGCCACTACGGTCTAGATCCCCCATGAACCCAACCTCCACTCCTGGCACCTTCCCTTGCCACCGCAAGAGGTATACATCCTGCGCCCACACCTCCTCCCTCACCTCTGTTTAAGGTCCCAGAGGATCTTTTCATATCCTCCACATCTAAACACCTCATTTACTGTGTCTGTTGCTCTCAATGTGGTCTCCTCAACATTGGGGAGACAGGATGCCAACTTGCGGAATGTTTCAGGGAACATCTCTGGGACACATGTACCAAACAACCCCACCGCCCTGTGGCCGACCACTTCAACTCCCCCCCGGCTCTGCCAAGGACATGCAAGTCCTGGGCCTCCTCCACCGTCAAATCTTAGACACCCGACCATTGGAGGAAGAATGCCTCATCTTTTGCCTAGGACCCTCTAACCACATGGCATCAATGTCAACTTCACCAGTTTTCTCTTCTCCTGTCCCCCCACCTCTTCCCAGATCCAACCCTCCAACTCGGGACCACCCTCTTGAACTGTCCTACCTGTCCATCTTCTTTCCCACCTATCTGCTCTACCCTGCCCTCTGAACTATCAGTATCATCCCCCACCTGCATCTACCTATCGCATTCCCAGCTACCTTTCCCCCACCCCCCAGCCCCACCCTCTTATTGATCTCTCAGCCCCCTTTCCTGCCCCCAGTGAAGAGCTTATGCCCAAAATGTCGATTCTCCTGCTGCTCGGATGCTGTCTGACCGGCTGTGCTTTTCCAGCGCCACACTTTTCCACCACCTTCTCAAGTATAACTAGGAATGGGCAATAACTGCTGGTCCAGCCAGCGATGTCCAAGTCCCATTGATGAATAAAAACATGAGTGGCTGGTTGGGCCACGTCTGAGGCCAATTAGAAGTAAACCATGTGGTGTGAAACTGGAGTCACATATCGGTCAAATCAAGAGAGGCTGACAGATTTCCTAACCTCGAGAACGTTAGTGAACCGGTTAGGACTTTCGATTTTGACAATTTTCATGGTCACTTTTATTGGTTCGTACTTCATTTTTCTACACATTTAACCAATTGCTTCCTGTGATGAATCATTTGTCTTAATTATAGCTTTACACTGAAACTAAATTATAAAGAATATACAGCACAGAAACTTGTAACACAAATATGTTGGTGTTTGTCCTTTGCACGGGTCTCCTTCCATTCCAGCTGCCCCAGCTTATCTTTCCACTCTATTTCTTTACCTGATGTCCTGATTTAGCATCCTTTTGAAAGCATGCAAACTATTTGCCTCAACTACTTCATGTGCCTGAGTGAAGAACTTTCTTCTTATTTGCCTATTGGATGCATTAGTTCTCAGTATTATTTCTGATCTCTAGTTTTAGATTCTTTCCGATGGAAGCGTTCTGGCTACATCTACCCTGTCCAGCTTACTTGCAATCTTAAAGACCTTGACCAGATCTTCTCTGACCTTTCTATTTTCTTAAGAGAAAATGCTCAATCTATTCAGCCTTTCAGCCTTTCACAGGATTCGCCAATTCTGGCCTCATCCTTGGAAATGTTTCTTGGACTTCCTTTGATGCTTCTCTTTCCTTTTCATTCTATGGGGACTGTTGTATAAGAGTGTTAGAAACTGAAAGGGTTCATGCTGAGGAGTGTCTTAGGCACCGCTGAATATAATGAGGTCACATGGCTTTGGGTAAGCTTTGCAACTCGAAGCTGTAAAACCTAACATCACGGTTGCCCTCATTCCGAGTGCCATTCTCTATCAAAACAATGTAACTTGTACCTAGCTGCTCTCATGTAATAAGTTACATTCTGTTGAAGACAAGAGCCTCTCCTTGTTAGACTACTAGGTTCTTTCATGGGCCACAGGAGACTGGCCATGTATGCCCTGTAGATCCAACATGGTGGGAAGTGGTATGGACTCCATTGCAGCATACAAAACTCTGGCAGCCATAGAGATCTGAAGGTGAATCATACATACTTTAAGAAGGCTGTTAGAGCAGACAGTCAGCGAGTGAAAGTTATCAGTCCTCAACCCAGAGACCTACCAACCTCTAAAACTGAGGAGAACACGATCTGGGAAAACAGTGAAATCTCCAGACCCCCTGAATTTGTGAAATCAGAAACTTGGGAACTAGGTGGGGTAGAAATAGGGAAGTGGGAAATGTAATTCACTGCACATAAGCATAATGATAACATTGGAAAAAGCTTGGGAAATATGTCACAGAAGGATGTAAGGATCTGAAAGTGTTCATGCTGAGGTGCGCATTAAGCACTGCCCAATATGATTTCACATCTACTATTTTTTTGGACAACTTTGGATTTCAAAGAAAAAAGATTATAGCCTCAGTTCGAATGTGTATCATAGCTAGACTTATTCCCACACTCTGGTGAGGATCCCTAAATGTTACTGTTCCAAACAGGTAATAGCAAGTTGTTAAGTTCCATGAGTGAGGACAGATGAACCGGCTCCCCCTCTTCATTCAACTGTCCCCTCATTTGGTCACAACAAGGTTAATTTCTAAACAGACCCTTTTCTTTATGGATATCTTTGTCCAGAGGCTCAAATGAACTTCTGTTTGAGAAGAAGAACACACACACACTCAGATTTCACCTCAGCGGTGATCCAGAAAGATTAAAGTAAAAGAAAGATATTAAGATCAGTTACTGAATTGTCTTTAAAGAGCATTGCAGCTACTGCACTGGGAGGGGGGTGGTATGGTTACTGGTAACTTTAGATGTACATTTGCAATACCAAGGCATTCAAGCCTTTGGGGCTAAATGCTGGAAAATGGGATTCGAATAGTTAGATGGGCTTTTTGCATACGTGATGGACCAAAAGGTCTTCTTTTGTGCTGTAGACTTCTATGACTCTATGACGTTGGCAGTTGAACACCTGTGTCACGATCCTTGGTTTTGCAGATTGGTTAAGATTCTGTCATTGTGGTTCCTGCGGATAGTTCTGCTCCCTGTGGATTGTGATTTAATTCCAACATTCAGGGTTTAGAAAGACTATCAGTGAGCTAACAATCACAGTTACTTATGATGGAAATTTATGTAAGTCATTGGTGGGATTTTCATGAAATTACTAGTTTCTGATGAGATCAAGATTCCTTTCACTGGCACACCCCTGTAAATTATTCCTGTGGCCCCAATTTCCTATTGTTAGGTTAATTTTATTCTCATGACTTATGATCTCACTATAATTCTGAACTGAGCAAGCTAATTCTGTTCTTGCAGCTAAACATCTTCTCCACCATATTTATGCCAATTTAAAATTCACAGGCAGCGCTCTGGTGCCAATACTGGCCATGGGCTGCCCTAATAGTCAAGGCTGCCATCCTGAAAAAGACACCTTAATCCCTACTCTTTCACTTCTGCCAGTCAGCCAATCCTCTGACCATGCTAGTACCTTGTCCCTAACACCGTAAGCTTTTATCTTACTTAGCAGCCTCCAGTGTGACATCTTGTCAAAGGCCTTCTGGCAATCCAGATGGATCGTGTTCACTGGCTGTCCTTTGTCTAACTTGCTCAATACATCCTCGAGGAATTCTCACAGATTTGTCAGGCATAACCTTTCTTTGACAAAGCCATGCTGACTCAGCCCTATTTTAACATGAACTTGCAAGTTCTCCACAATCCCAGCCTTAATAATGGACTCTAAAATCTTACCAATGACTGAGATCAGGTCAATGTCTGCCCTCCCCTCTCCCCCTTCTTAAACAGGGATCTTACAGTGCCCATTTTCCAGTATTCTGGGATCCTCCCTGACTGCGATTGCTGATAGATCACCACCAATGCCTCTATAATCTCCTCAGCTTTCTCCTTCAGAGATCATTGGGAGGCAGCCCATCTGGTTGGGATTATTTATCCAGCATTACACCTTTCACTTTCCCCAATACCTTCTCCTTAGTGATGGCCACTATACTCAACTCTGTCTGATGACTCTCTTGAAGTTCTGGTATGCTGCTGATGTCTTCCACTTTGAAAACTGATGCAAAGTACACATTCCTGCACCATTGCTTTGCTCCCCTTTACTATTTCTGCAGCCTCATTTACCAATGGTCCAATGTTTCCAAGTCGGGTCAAAAAGTGTGGCACTGCAAAAGCACAGCAGGTCAGGCAGCATCTGAAAAGCAGGAAAGTTGACTCTTCAGGCATAAGCCCTTCATCAGAAATGTTCAGGCTCTCCTGCTCCTCTTACCTCCAGCATCTGCAGTCCTTACTTTCTCCTGTTTCCCTGTAGGCTCTGCCATAAACTGCTCCAATAAAATCGTCTTGTGAACAGTCCACAAATTCTTCTTCTTGCGACGTGCTACCAGCCTGATTTTCCCAGTCTACCTGTATGTTGAAGCCCCCCTCCCATCCCCACCCCCCCCCCCATAATTATTGTCATCGTGCCTTTCTTCCATGTCTTTTCTGTCTCTTGATTTATTTTCTTCCACATGACCTGACTACTAGGAGGCCAGGACAGAATTCCTGTCAGGGTCTTTTCTCTTACGCGGTTCTTCAACTTACCCTCACAGATTCCATGCTTTCTGACACTCTATCACTTCTTGCTATTGATTTAATTTCATCTCTTCCTAACAAGATAACACCACTTCCTCAGCTCGTCTGCCTGTCCTTTCAACAGGACGTGTAGTCTTGGATATTTAATTCCCAGCCCTGTTCCCCTTGCAGCCATGTTACTGTGATATCAACAACATTGTACATGAAAATTTCAATCTGCACTACAAGCTCATTTCCTTTCTTTTTGTATACTATATGGATTTAAGTGCAACACCTTATAGGAAAGATGTTGTTAAACTTGAAAGGGTTCAGAGAAGCTTTACAAGGATGTTGCCAGGGTTAGGTGGTTTGAGCTATAGGGAGAGGCTGGGTGTTTTCCCTGGAGGCTGAGGGGTGACCTTATAGAAGTTTATAACATTATAGGGGACATGGATAGGATAAATAGCCAAAGTCTCTTTCCCAGAGTAGTAGAGTCCAAAACTAGAGGGCATAGGTTTAAGGTGAGAGGGGAAAGATTTAAGAGGGACTTAAGGGAGAACATTTTCATGCAGAGCTTGGTGCAAGTATGGAATGAGCTGACAGAGGAAGTGGTGGAGATGGGTACCATTATGACATTCAAAAGGCATCCGGATGAGGTTGCAGATTTTTTTCGCTGAAATGATGCAGGTAGGTACATGAATAGGAAGGGTTTAGAGGGATATGAGCCAAATGCTGGCAAATCAGACAAGATTGACTTAGGCATGGACAAGTTGGACCGAAGAATCTGTCTCCATGCTGTGCAATTCTATGATTGCCCCTTCTCATAGTTGTCCTCTTACCTGCTGTGCCTGAAGTTAGATTCCTGTTCCTTTCCATACTCTGTGTCCTATTATTTGTTTTGGAAACATTAATAACCTCTGCTGAGGCCTCTCCTTTACGTTTTCCAAAATTTTCCATGCAACTGATAACCCCCCCACTAGTCCCCCACCCACTATTTAGTTGATAGTCCTATCTCCAGCTCTAGTTATGTGGTTTGTAAGGACTCTGGGCCAAGTTTGATTCAGGTGGAGCCCTACCCACCAGAACAGGACCCTTCTTCCTCAGTACTAGTGCCAATGTCCCATGAATTCAAACCCATTTCTTCCATACCAGTCTCTGAGCCATGCGTTTATCTCTTGTTGACCCTCTGCTAATTTGCTCACAGACCAAGCAGTAACCCAGAGATTACCTTTTCAGTTCTGCTTTTTAATGTAGCCCCTAACTGCACATACTCTCTCAGCAGAATATCTGGATAATTCCCCTCCCAATCCAAGTCCCTCTGCAGCCCAGATGAGATATCCTGAACCAGGCTCCAGCAGGCAACACAGCCTCAGATACACTTGATCCTGGCACAGAGAACAGTATCTATTCCACTGACTATGCTATCCCAATTATAAATACATTTATTTTTCCTCCCCCTTCTTGAATGACTCCCTGCACCACGGTGCCATGTAAATTTGCTCATTCTCCCTACAGTCCGCACTGTCACCCACACAGGGAGCAAGAACCTCAAACCTGTTAGAGAAGCTCAAGGGCTGAGGCTTCTTTAACACTATCTCCTCGATCCCTCTACCTGCCTCACTCGTAGTCACAGCTTTCTGTCCCAGCCCTTGACAGCTGACTGAATTTGAAGGGGTTAATCTAAAGGGTGTGACTGCCTCCTGAAACACAACGTCCAGCATCCAGGTAACTCTTCCCCTTTCTTGATGCGTCACAGTGTTCAAAGCTCAGACCCGAGCTCATCATCTCTGAGCCAGAGTTCTTCAAGCAACCAACACTTGCTTCAGTTACTATGAAGCACAATGGGGCCCAGCAGCTCCCACATCATGAAGGTACAGCACACTACCTGACCCTACATCTCAAATTTATTTACTTAGATCTTAATTTGATTTTTAAAAATTTCCTACTAGTCTTTTAGTCTGTAAATATTTCCTCTATTTACCTTCATAGTGGCATACAGCATAGAAACAGAGTCTTCGGCCCAACCAGTCCATGACGAACATAATCCCAAACTAAACTAGCCCCTCCTACCTGTTCTTGGCCCATATCCCTGCAAACCTTTCCTATTTGTGTATCGACTCAAATGTCTTCTAAACAGTGTAATTTTACCCACACCCACCACTTCCTCAGGAAGTTCATTCCACATGCAAACCACTCTGTGTAAAAAATTTGTCTCTTTGTCTTTTTTTAAATCTTTCTCCTCTCAGTTTAAAAATGGGCCCCCATCTTGGGGAAAAGACAACTACCATTAACTCTATCTATACCTTTCATTATTTTACAAATTCCTGTCAGGTTGCCTCTCAACCTCCTACACTCCAGTGAAAAAAAGTCCCAACCTTTCCAGTCTGTCTTTATAACTCAAGTCTTCCATACCCAGCAACATCCTGGTAAGTCTCTTCTGAACCCTCTCCAGCTTGATAATATCCTTCCTAGGACAGAACTGGACACAGTATTCCAGAAGAGGCCTCACCAATACCCTGTACAACCTCAATATAGCATCTCAACTCCTATATTCAAAGGACTGAGCAATAAAGGCAAATGTACCAATAGCCTTTTTAACCATCCTGTCTAAATATGATGCAAACTTTAAAGAATTGTGTACCTGCACCCCTTGGTCATACCTATCACCAACCATTCAACTTACTGTTTTATCTGTGATGTTACTCTTCCCTGCTGAGAAGCTGAGACTGGGCTTCAGTTTATACTGTTAAAAAAACCACATAGGCTATGTGCCAAAAAAGGCTTGCAAAAATCATCTCTTTCCCCTCTGCACAAAATTCTCACGCTGCCTCCCAACTGCCTGACCTATATACTCACTTAGATGTGTCTCACTCTGGGTGTGATCTCTCTTTTCTGACTGTAAGAAGCTAATTGATGAGAGGGAATGGGTGGGACTCCATTGAGAAGAGTAGGTCATTAATGAAATGAGGTGGGTTTGTTAAGGTGCAGTGAGAAAACTCACTAGGTGCTGCCATGGCAAACCTGGCAAAAGAATACGCAACTGGCAATTGGCCTCGTGAAACAATCATTAATTGCCGTTCAATAAAAACCATCTCGTTCACAAATGGACTTTAGGGAAGGAAATCTGACATCCTTACTTGGTCTCACCTACACGGACTCCAGATCTCCACTTTATTGTGTTGCAGCAGAAGAGACATAACAAGCCACTCGGTTCAAGGGCAATTAGGGATGGGCACTAAATGCTGGCCTTGCCAATGCCAGCATTGTAAATGAATAAAAGGAACTAACTCTAACGCAGTCCATAGTTAAATAATGCACAACACTTTGTAGGTTTACACATAAATAATGGGTAATAAATGTCACAGAAGAAATAGAGAACATTCAGGAAGAATATTTTTGTGAAAATGCAAGCCAGAAGGGGATGGCATAATGGTTAGCACTGCTGCCTCACCACACCAGGGGCCTGTGTTCAATGCTAGCCTCAGGCAACCATCAGTGGGCAGTTTGCATGTGTTGTCTGTGTGGGTTTCCTCTTGCAGTCCAGTGATGTGCAGTTGGGTGGACTGGCCATGCTAAATTGACCATAGTGTCCAGGGATGGGTAGGTTAGTTGGATTAGCCATGGGAAATGCAGGGTTTCAGAGAGGGTGTGGACTCAATGGGTTGAATGGCCTGCTTATACACCGTCGGGATTCTATGATTCTAGTTTTTCATTCAAAAAGGTGAACAGCAAATTTGTCATGTTTTAATCTGATCTTAGCAGCAGGCACAGCATTGATAGCAATTACTATCCAGTGTCTAAATGAAGGATGGTAAATGCAATAGATTTGGTGATGAGAGCAAGAGTACATTCAGAAATAGGAAGATTCACTGAAGTAGAGCGGGTGCTGAAGGATGGGAATGGGGTACTGTAAATATTATATAAAACCTGCCATTTCAAACCTGATGTCCTCCCAATAAAACATACGCTTACAGATTCTTTAAAACTGAATTAAAAGCTCCTGCAATTATAAAAAGAAATAAGACAAAGAATAATCAGTCATCCTCCTTGGCTTATATGTGATGAGAATTTTTAATAAATATTTTAACATCCCTGCATCCTGCAGTTAGCAGCTGAAATTTAATAAAATTAAGGCTCTATCTTTTATCAGAATTAAAGTCAAATCAATCAAGAGAAGGGATTTCTACTGGCAATAAGAGTTTGAGGAAAATGAAACATCAACTGCATTGGCCTGTTCCCTTAACAGTCATTAGTGTGAATTATATTGTGTCTTCTCCCTGTGAAATATTGGTTTAGCAAGATCTTTGCTGGATTGATTGGGCTGAATGTTAATGTGCAGCAGTGGCAGTGGGTGGGGTAGGTTACAAACCAGATAAATTGACAGTTTGTTAGGGAGCTGGATCCAACCTGCCAACTTTTACATTTAACTGACAAGAATGGGTTGGCAAATCCATGTATTACCTGCTCAATTACAGTGATGGTATTGTGGTTTTTGCAATTTAACTGTGTACATGGGCTTGCCTGGTTTTCTGAAACTTTTCAGTGAAAGCGGGGTCAAAATTAGCTCAGATGGTTAAGGGGCAAATAACAAGTGTCAGGCAGTGATCATCTCAAACATGAGGGAACCTAACCATCTCCCCATTACAATCAACATTGCTGAACCCCCCCCACAATGAGTATTGTGGGGCTTACCATTGATCAGAAACTGAACTGAACCAACCATATAAATACCACAGTTACAAGAGCAGGTCAGGGAATTTTGCCGCAGGTAACTCGCCTGCTACCACAGTGCCTGACCAGCATCTACTACATAGAACAGAGAACAATAAAGCACAGGAACAGGCCCTTCAGCCCATGATGTTGTGCCAAACATTACACTATGCAAGTCGGAAATAGCGATAGAATACTCAGTACTTACTTGGATGGGGGCAGCTCCAATAAAACTCAAGCTAGACACCATCCAGGTTAAAGTAACCATTTAATTAACGTCCTTTTTGCCTACTTCCTGCAAGAAAACGGTATTTAAAGTTTCAGATCCAGAGACACATTTAGGTTGTGCATCTGAGCCTGATCTAACCAGCGTGAAAGCTTTTACAAAAGAGTTATCATCACCATTGCTGATGAATGTGGCATTGTCTGTATCCAATCAAGGAACTTTTGATGTAAACTTGAGACCATCATCCGTAGTCTCAGGATGGCAAAAATGGTTACAGTATTTTGATGGTGTGATGGCAAGAAAAAGGCCTTACTTCTCCATCATGGCAGTGAGGATTTGGATTATATTTTTCAAACACTTATATCTGAGTAAACTTGCTATGCCTCAGGTACAAATGCACTAATCTCTGATTTCATGCTCAAGACAAATGCAGTATATTAAATAATTATATCCGGATGCACAATGTAAGAAGTAAGTTAGACAATTTGGTTTTTATTCATTCAAGTGGGTTTGGAGCCACATGTAAACCAGACTAGGTAAGGACAGCAGAACTCATTCTCCAAAGGGCATTACTGAGCCAGATGGGTTTTTTGAATAATTGCTAATAGTTCTTTGGTCATCATTAAATTCTTCGTTCCAGACTTTTATTGAATTCAAGTTCCACCATCTGCCATGGCAGGATTTGAACCCAGGTCACCAAAACATTCCCTGGATTAATATGTCTAGCAACAATACCACTAGTCTATCAACTCACAGGGGAAAGGGGGCAAATGATAATGCTTATGTGCCTCAAAAGCTATACTAAAACTTATAATTTAGTATTTTGCAACACACCCGTGTGAATATCTTGCAGAAGTACAACTCTTTCCTAAAATGTCTACATTGTGCAGCCACTATGGCTTCAGTAGTGGAGGCTGTTCAGGTTCCTGTTCTAACTGCTGAGATGTTCTGGACTGATATTCTCTTGAGCTTGGAGCACAAGTGGCTCTCACAAAGACTGTTCCACATATACCTGGACAGGGGATGACTTGGCCATTGACAAGGCAGCATGTGGCATACTGACTAAAGGCAGGGATAAAGGTGAGAAGTGAAAGTGGTTTGAGCCAGATTCCCTACTTCTTTTTCCTCCTTCATCATTATCCCTTTCTCAACCCAGTCACACTTCACAAAAATGCAAGGAATAAGAGTAGGCCAAATGACCTATTGAGCCTGGTCGACCTATTGAGCCTGGTCGACCTATTGAGTCTGGTCGACCTATTGAGTCTGGCTGATGATAGACTTCAACTCCACTTTCCTGTCCACTCTTCTTATCCTTTGATTCCCTGGGTGATCAGAAATTTGTCTTTTCCATCCTGAAACATGTTCGACGATGGAGCATCCACAACGTTTTGGGCAAGAGAATTCCAAATCCACAAATGTTTAAGTGAAGCAATTTATCCTCATCTCAGTATTAAATGAATGGACCAATTTCCTGAGATTGTGCCCCAGTGTTTTAAATGCTCAAACAGCAGAAACAACTTCTCAGCATTCATTCTCTCAAGCCGTTTACCAACCAACACAGAAAATATTTCTCTGCAGATCAGTGCGACAATGGTTGGCCAGATAGAGTTCATTCTAATTGCGCAGATGCTTCTTGAGTGGAATTTGATAACCAAAGTGAGTTTGGGAACAGGGAAGAATTTGATTTGGAGAGTGGGAATGAATGAGAATTGGAGACGCTGTTACTTCAGCCCTGATTAATTCTGGGTAGCCTTGCTGCAAGAGGTTGAACTGAGAGATGGAGGAATCCACAACTTTCTCAATACTTCAGTGGCTACAGCTGGCTGCCTTCGAGACCGAAGTGTAGCAGAATACTCAGTTGCTATGGGGTATGTACTCAGATCTGCACTCCATCACTTTAGCCAAAGGTACTCAGCATTAATGGCAAGACGAGAGAGGGTTCAGGGACCTCGATCCCATTCCAGCTGCATCTTGCTCTCAGGGAGACAGAGTGAAACCAGCAGGCACCCCGAGGGAAGAAGAACCACACGCTGGCACACAGAGGCTCCTGCCTAGGTCACTTCAGTAGCACCAAGCCCTTCTAACAGCCCCATGTCCACGATCCCAAAACCTACAGCAGCCCCTGATGGAGGACGTGCCTGCATCAAATCAGAAGAGTTACAGCACGACTCAAAGGCACCAGGAGATGACTACCCAAATCTTCCAAGTCAATGGGACCAACCACATTGAGGTTCCCTCCACCCAAGCCATGGACATCAGAATTACACTTCAGCATAGTGAGAGGGAAAGGATACTGTGGACATACAGGTGGTACAAATAGTACATCATTGCATACAACCAATTACTTCTCTCAATAGGTTTTCACTTGCGCCGTTACAATGACTGATGTAGTGTTCTGTTTGCTCTTGGGTTGGTTTAATTTACATGCATGTAAACGGTGAGGAGCCTCTTCATACATCCCAATGATATAAGACATTGCAATTGTCGGACAATGTTCATCTCTCACAAGCAACTGAGTGCAGACAGCCTCGTACATCAGGGTTCCTTGAACCTTGACTTTGAGGCTACATTGTTGCGCATTATTGTGAGGACACTAAGTGTAAAGGCGATATCCAGGGAATGTGCCAGAGGCTGGCCTGTACACATTCTTCGTCACTAACACCCACCTTACGAGCAAGAGTTAGAAATCAGTGATGATTCACATACAACAGTAGAGAGAGTTTGTTCCTGTGTGCAAGCTTCTCAAGGGACACAGTGACATTAAAGGCAGGGAAATGTCCAATGGGCAGTTCACATATCCACTGTCCCATATTATGTAGCGGTCTGCAGGTAAAAGCTGCAAAATGTGCTGTGCCTTGCGAGGTAACTCCAGTCATAGAGAATGCATAGGCATATCAAAGCAACGTTGCATTCTCTGCACATACTGAGCCAATAAAAAGACACATTAAGGAAGAATCAAAAGGATTTACGTCAAGCTGATGACTCTCATGAGGAACTGGGTTACACATCAGCCGGATCCCTAGTCCTCACGGATCGTTTCAGAGCTACATAACCTTACTGCAATCAGATATATGTGCACTGTGAGGACTGCGCTTGTCATTGCTGCTTTTTCCTTTGTGGGGATTGGGTGTTCATCTGAAAATATCATTCACACATTAACACAGAGAATGTAACATTTACTCTGCAACATAAGATTTGGAAAACAGCAAAAAGATCATGTTAGACATGTCCTTTACATTAATCAGGGGCTGACTGCCAGATAAGCAATTAAATACACAATCAATTAAAGTCTGAAATCAGTTCCTTCATCCTCAAGCAAATGCCTGTAAGGTTGTCCCTGACTTTTCAGGCTCTCTGATACATTGCTCTGATCTCATCTTATGGATGGTTAATGTCTTGACTCTTAGCTTCATCCTCATAGTATTGCTATCGCTCCCCATTTAATCAGCATCTAGAACATCCGCCCTTTGTAGGGTCAAGCTGTGAAGCGCGCATCATAGCACAACGATGCTGTCTTTTCAGGCTATACTGCAAGATGTCCCAGCAGCAGTCCAGATACTGAAACCTCATCTTCAGCAGGCCTATGGCATGTTCCGCTGTGGCCCTGCTTGGAGCATAAGTAGCATTGTATCTCCATTCCATGTCCACCGGCGGATTTTTTAAAGGTATTATCAGCCATGCTTGGAGGGACATCCCGTGTCTTCCAGCGGCCATCTCCGTATGGGCAGAGGATCTTGGAAAGAGGCAGGAATCTGTAAGATTTCTAATATATTTGACTCCTGCCAGCTCCCCAAAACCAATCTCTCAGCATTCACTCTCTTCCTAGATATCTGCCACAGACCTCCAAACTGTGGTGGTTACAAATCTGTTGAACTTTAAGGGAGTGAAATCCCTTCCTGTTCACAAATGCTGCTGGTTGGATGACAGGACCATCTCAGAGCAACAGTGACTCAGTGGTTAACACTGCTCCCTCATAGCGCCAGGGACCTGGGTTCGATTCCAGCTTTGGGCAACTGTCTGTGTGGCGTTTGCACATTCTCTCCGTGTCTGTGTGAGTTTCCTCCGGGTGCTCTGGTTTCCTCCCACAGTCCAAGGATGCACAGATCAGGTGAACTGGCCATGCTCAATTGCCCATAGTATTCAGGGATATGCAGGCGAAGTGCATTAATCATGGGAAAATGTAGAGTAATAGGGGAATGGGTCTGGATGGGATACTCTTCAGAGGGTCGCTGTGGACTTGTTGGGCTGAATGGCCTATTTCCACACTGTAGGGGGTCTATGAACATGGGTGCTATTGCTATTACTCTGCTCCTGGGGGAAGCCAATGATGATGGAGACTCCAGATGCCCTGGGTGCTTGACTATCATTATTAAGGAGGAAGGATGCAAAAAGGTAGGCTTCGGTTAACATGGCACCAGTAATATCTTTTATTCATTTGTGGGATGTGTGCGACGTTGGCTGGGCCAACATTTATTTGCCCGTCTCGAGTTGCCCTTGAGATGGTGGGGGTGTGCTGCCTTCTTTAATCGCTGCAGTCCACCTGCTGTGGGTTAACCCACAATGCCATTAGAGAGGGAATTCCAGGATTTTTACCCAGCGACATTGAGGGATTCCACTCCCTTAACGTTTAACAGATTTGTGACCATCAAAGCCACATCAGAGCTTGATAGCCATCAGAATGGGATTGACATGTGAGTGCAAGTCATCATCCAGTTGTAGGTATAGCTCTGACATGATTCAATGGAAATTCTTAACCTTTGGCAGCATTGCTATTCCAATACATACAGAGAACTGCAATGAATCCTTTAAACCAGGCTCTTATAATTCCTATGTGCCCCCTCAGTGAATCTAGTCCTGCTGCCTCTCCCTCTCAAGGCTCTGTGGCAGCCAGTGGAGGTTACTGTTCTTACTAAAAGGATATGTTCTCATTATCTCTTTCTCCGCTGCCTGATTAGGATCAAAGGAAGTCAGGAAATACATCTGCCATTTCGGCTCCATGAGCTGATAACCTGTGGGGAGAAAACAGAGAGATTACCAAGGGTTATTCAAGGGATGCCTAAGACCTAGTGTCCTGAATATTACACCCTCACGCAATGTGACATGAAGACTTCCCAAGGAGGTAGTTATCAAACCTCAGTAAGGAGCTCTGAGGTATGTGGGCTTATCAGATGCACAGTGAACAAATGGTGCTTGTTCCATTGGTAGTAAAATTCTAGCAGGAAGCCTTTGAAAACCCCCACACCCAAAAATCCTCCCTTCCCCCTCCCAGCCCATGTACTTGCAGATTTCCTGTTCTGTGTGAGGAAATGGCAGCTGTGATGCACTTCTTCCTGTACCTGCTATGGAATGTCATTGCCAAATGGGACCTTCAGGTTCTGCCCTTAAGTTCCTTCTTATAATAAGACTTGTTGAGTTTACATGACAAGAAGGTGATTGGTGAGTACAATGTAGTGCTCTTGACTGCTTATGGCCATAACTTGTTATTTGAAATCTTTGTTAATTACTAATTTCCAGTTGAAGTGAGAATTGAGGGCAGACAGGTGGCATTGTGTAATCAGAGAAGGCATGATCACTATCAATTAGGCTTTACAGAGCAACAGATTTAAAATTACTAACTCCATCCCCAGAGTTCCTTACTCCTCCTATGTTGTATGTGATCCTAACAATTTTGTGATTGTATGGTGCAGTTTACTTTCGATTCGACAGACTGAGATTCCAACTTTGTATTCACATGACTGACTGCAGGTTCTATCTGCGTCCCACCAATTTCCCCCAGTGCTTCATGTTCAGCTTAAATCCATTCTAGAGTTCCCAGTCCCCTCCCATTCAATTCCCACTCTACGATCTGCAAGTGCCACCTATCACTGTCACCGTTCCCTCAATGACCCAGGAAAGTGAAGCCCATCCTCAGATTTGATTTTCCCCCTTTCCCCAGGATGCCCCAGGCTACCCCTTGATAATGCCCCCTGACTATTGATGAACAAACCTCACAACTGACCACGGGAGACTCACTGCTCCATAATGGAATAAGCCCCTTGACTGAATATGGCAATGTTCCTTGAGTGACTGCTAACAGCCTTCCCCTTTGGCTTTCATCAATCACCATTTTCTTCAAGTACATGCGCTTGCCACATTACCTGTAACATCGACATTAACGTAGCACTGTGCAGTACACCTCCTGTCTGACTGAAATGTTTAATTGTCAGTTCTCACCAACACAAGCTGTTTGCCTTTCCTCATGTTTTACAAAGCAAGCTAAACCGACCAAGGATGCCTGCCGCAAACTCAGTGCTAAGATCTTGCACTGTAAAAACAGGCGAAGACAGAGAGATGGCTGGTTTCAAGTCAGTGCTGGAGAAGCCTGGGTTTCCCCAAGTACAAAGTGACCTGGCAGAAGCATGTAATTCCTGGCTACCCATCAGCTTCAAAGCAGTTGCGTAATGACTTGAAGTCACCACACAGTTGGACTGAGAGTAGGGGAGAGTATTTCCCTTCAGGGTTTTACATCGTGCAGCACCACATCTGGGAGGCATCATGAAAATGAGGCCCAGTCTTTGTGGAGTCCATTCTGCCAGTCCATTATGTTCTGCTGTCAATTCCAAAGTCCATCAAATGGCAGTTTCTTGAGCGTCTCTTGCATTTTAAGTTGAAATTGTGCCAAACAGCTTGTCAAGAGCCACTGAAGCTAAGCATTTGTGAAGGCAATAATTAATATGAAAATACAACGGCTGGGTTAAAAAAGCACACCTGCTGCCTAATTTCTGGATTCCTGGCTGCTCCCAATATACCACAGCTGTACACATCTAAACTTTATAGAAAATTAAAAATATCTTTTAAAATTAAGACAATATGTAATCAGTCAAAACTAATTTATTGTGCAACATTCAGTTTTTGATTATGGAAATCTGCAACCTAATATTATTTAGGTGCCTTGTAACCATTCTAGGTACCCACTTAAAAGGGGTATTAGTCTCATTCCTAATACAAACCAGCAGCCTGACTCCTGTTTCAAGTACTTTTGTGATTTTAAGTGGCAACTGAATCAGCCTAAGACCATATGGCCATAAGATGTAGGAGCTGACATAGGTCATTTAGCCCATCGAATCTGCTCCACCATTCAATGAAATCATGGCTGATCTCCTCAATCCGACTTTCCTGCCTTTTTTCCCAAGCTCCTTGATCCCATTACCGATTAATAAATGTGCCTGCCGTAGCTCATTTATTCTCAGCCTCAACAGCTCTCTGTGGTAAAGAATTCCTCAGATCTAATACCAACTGAGAGGAAAAATTCCTCCTCATCACTGTCTTAAATGGGCAATCCTTTATACTGAGAGGTGATGCCCTCTGATCCTAGAGTCTCCCACAGGCCCTCAAAACTCTGTAAGAATTGTACGTGTTTCAATAACGTCATTTCTCATTCTTCAAAACGTCAATGAGTACAAGCCCAAACTACTCAGATTGTCTAGTAAGAAAATCCTTCGTTACCCAGGATCATCCTAGTGAACCTTCTCTGGACACTCCTGATGAATGGCTTCAGCCCAAAACATCAACTGTCCTTCTCCTCGGATGCTGCCTGATCTGCTGGGCTTTTCAAGCGACACATTTTTGGAATCTGCCTCCAATGCCAGTAAATCTTTCCTCAGAGTTGGGGATGAAAACTGTTCACAGTATTCTCAGTATGGGTAGACTCGTGCCTTGTATAGCTTTAGCAACACTTCCCTATTTTAAGTCTACTCCAATTGAAATAACTGCCAACATTCCATTTGCCTCTCCAATTAGCTGCTGAACATATATCCAGCTTTACGTCATTCATCCGTGAGAACATACTAATTCCCCTATGCTGCAACTTTCTGCAGTCTTGCTCCATTTAATTGTTCTGCGTAGTTATATCTGGTGCACAGCATTCAAAAGAGGCCCTCAACTGGACTGATGTCTACCATCCAAAAGCTGATTTTTTTTAGTGCATCTGAATGTGGAGCTCTGTGTCAGAGAGATAGGGTTTAATGAATATGCAGATGAGCCTATGATTATATCCGTGACCTATTGTAGTTATGTATTAGTATTCTGCTAGGGATTTGGAACCTGTGATGCACAGAGCATGCTGCTATACAGCCGTGCCACCACATGAAGTACATTAACAAACATTGTTCAAATTAACTTAGAACTCAGGCCTGAGCACATAAAAAGATCCAAAGAATCCCCATTATGACAGGTATGTTCCCCAGTTCATCTCTACCATTGACCTCTGCACAACGGGGTTGAATTTCATTTTCTGCTTGGGGACCCTGCAGCTGTGAGGGTTCAATACTTAGTTAATTAATTTTAAAGTCTGAACATCTTCTTCTATGTACTTTACCCCACATCCCAAGTCCTGTCATGACATGGGTAGCTTTCAGCACAGCTAGCCCATTTTCACCTACTCATAGTCCCCATTATCACCCATCTCCTCTTCCCTGGCTTACTATCAAAAATCCCTTTGCCTAACTCCTCCCCTCTCTCAAGCTGTCTGGGCTCCATCTCCATCCATCACTCACCCCCTGTCATAGAGTCACAGAGACATCTCGCAAGGAAACAGACCCTTCAGTGTAGCTTGTCCATGCCAACCATATATCTTACATGAATCTAGTCCCATTTGCCAGAATTTGACCCATAACCCTCTAAAACCTTCCTATTCATATAGCCATCCAGATGCCTTTTGAATGTTGTAATTATACCAGCCTCCACCACCTCCTCTGGCAGCTCATTCCATACACGCACCACCTTCTGCATGAAAAAATTATCCCTTAGTTCCCTTTCAAATCTTTCTACACTCATCTTAAATCCCTAGATTTCGACTCCCCTATTCTGGGAAAAAGATCTTGGCTATTCATTCTATCCATGCCCCTCATGGTCTTATAAACCTCTATAAGGTCACCCCCTCAGCCTCCAATGCTCCAGGGAATTCAGCCTCTCCCTCTAGCTCAAACCCTCCAACCCTAGCAGCATCCTTATAATGCTTTTCTGAACCCTTTCAACTTTCACAACACCTTTCTCTCAACAAGATATAAACATGTTCCTGGAACCTATCAGTTCTGAAGAAGGGTGTGACGATGCTGCTCCATTAACAAGGTTATGTTGTCCTTGGTGTTTTTGCCAGAGGGGTCGTAAAAGACACAGACGCTGAAAAGTCTGGGTTTGGATGAGTTTTAAGGCCAGTTCGATTATAGCTAACAAATTCTGCCTTACGCAAAAGACTTTTAAGTTTTAAAAAAACACTTGGATAATGAAAGGTGAGTGGCCACTGCTCCCAGCTCAGCTTTTCCCTGGTTTGGTTTTAGCACAGTGTTGTAAAAGCTGCTAGATCCAAAGAAGCAGGTCCAGGCTGGTATTGTCTCTCTGAATTCTCACCTGTAAGACCCTGCATTTGATTTTACCTATTGGACCAAGGGGTGTTTATGGGAATTGTTGCAAATATTTGGAACAGCATCATTACGTTGGGATGATCTGTTGGGTTTTCGGATAAGTTATTCAGTATTCTGTTCTCTTTCATTTGTGTTTCATTTAGTAATCTTGTAAATAAATTCTGTTTTGCTTAAACTTAAGTGGTTTGACCAACTGCATCCCTTCTGGAATATCTGTTACACCTGCTTAAAACAACAAGCAAAATTAGGGTCTGGGCTACTTTCTTGAAATGTTTTGAGGGAATCTGGCCTGGTCCATAACAAGGGTCAATGGATTCAAAACATTAACTCTGTTTCTTTATCCACAGTTGCTACCAGACATGGTGAGTTTCTCCAGCAATTTCTGTTTTTGTCTCAGATTTCCAGCATCCATTGTTCTTTCTTTTATTACATTATTGCAGCCAATTGATGTTTCCACACCAGAACTCTGCTGCACACTGCAGTAAATCCAATTGTTAACATGCAACTAAGGCCAGGGGTCCAGGGGACAAACTAACTTCTTTGTAAATGCTGCAAATCAAAAATATCTGGATTTCTATCTTCTTACAAATGGTTTCCTTTCTTTTGTTTGCAATTGCAAAGTCATAACAGCATATGTTTAAAATTGATTGACCAATTGGATGAGCTTAAATTATTAGGCTTTTCCAGTTAGCAGATTATTTGCAGTATTTTCATGCAAGGCATGACATATCCATAACTTAAGGTACACGTTGTTCAACTATAACATGTGTTTCATTAACGCAAATTTGCTATTTGATGCATTAGGGACACTATTTCTAAAGCACAAACTTTTAAAACATGTTGATTGTAATGCGATTACAGCTCCAACACTTTAAGCGATGTATCTAAAGCGCAATTTTTCTGGAGCACAGGTTTGCACAAGAACATAATTATTGCGTTATGGATGAACTACTTGTATAGATCAGATTCAATGTAGATATTGACTGAGGAGGCTGTTCAAAATGTATGTCCACAAAATGGCCAGTGACTCAAAAAACTGATCCACTGCATCACAAAGACAAAAAGTGCATTCCACCTTACAAAATGGTAATTACACATCTCGTAAAAAACCAAGCTATTCCTAAACTGAATGGCTTTTTGTAATTGCTTTAACCCATGGATGCTTTAATCAATAGGACGCTAATCCAGAAACTGTATACAGGATGTAGTTCATCAATCTAAGAACACACCATGTTTGGTACAGAAGCCATAGATGTGAAGAGTTACATGGTGGAACAATCATGTTTGTTTTTTTGAATCATTATAGAATCATGGCGTATAGGAGAGGCCCTTTGGCCCATCAGGTCAGTACAGGTGCACAATCCTTTATCTGAAATGCTCGGGACTAGCTGGTTTTTGGAATTCAGAATTATTTGAATTTCAGAACAAGTGGCAATTTGATAGTAAAATTTTTAAAAATCTTTCTGAAGAATAGACTTACTGAGAGTAAAACAGGCTCTGAAACAAAATGAAGGCCTGTCAGTGATGGGCCACACCCCCACACGTCACATCTGAGTGACATGCATCGAGTGGGTGTGGACTTGGGTTAATTGTTTGCATGCCAAACAATCTTGTTAATGAGTAAAAAAAAACTTCACAAAAAGACCTTCAGACTTTGGAGCTTTTCGGATTTCGGATAAAGGGTTGTCTACCTGTACCAACAAATAAAACTACTCTGAATCTACATTAATCCCACTGTCCAGCATTTGGCCCATAGTCTTGAATGTTATCATATTTCATCCAAGAAAATTTTAAAGATTCTGAGGTTTCCTATCTCAACTACGCTCCTCGGCAGCAAATTCCAAACCCCCTCTGATGACCAGAATTAGTTTCTAATGGGAATTCTCAAGGGAATTAACTGCTGTACATCCATTTTGTCAAGCTCTTTTACATCTTATATACCTCAATAAGAACTCCTTTCTATGCAGCAATATCCAGATATCCTCTTCTTATGCAGCAAGATCAATGTTTACTTTAAGTGGAGGTTACTAGCTAGAGAAACTGAATCTGGTCTTCATAGTGTAGAAAAGTTTTCATTGAAAATTTAATGGCGCATGAACTTCACCTTTTCTCTCTAACATTATTGTATACTAAACATTTCCTTACATAATTTTGAATCATTTGTGATCACATACTTAATAACATTCTTTTTTTGAAAGTGTGTTTTTTTGTTTTGCATTTTCCCGTAAGGCTGAAAATTAGCTATCTGTGGTAAATTGTGTGGTGCTGATTGTGATCTTTTTAAACTGTGATTGGCTTGCTTGTCTCTTCCCTGTATAATTATTTCAACCTAAATAAGTTAACACACAGCAATGTGCACGGAGGCGGTACATCTCTTAAATGAAAATGAAAGGGGTTTCTGTAATTTTTTTTCAAATGCATCTTTCATAATTATTTGTAAGTCCTGGTTCGGATACATTTTGAGTGAAGCGCAGTAAGTAATTATTTGAATGTGCACATTTTACAGTCAGTGATGAAACCTTCATCTGCCCTTTAACACTATTTATTGGGGAGCCCAATTACCAGTTTAATTCTGATCCACTGATTGTATCTACTTTGTTTCAAAATCTGAACTGTTGATTCTTCAGCGTAGCATTGTCTTGTGCCAATTTGAGCAACTATCACTTGGGATTAACTCTACATCAAACACTATCATCATGTGCTCACCTAATAAGGTTTTGATGCATGCCAACATTAAAATGGTATATAGGAATAACATAGAAGCAGGCCAATAAGCCTCATCTGTCCATGCTAGCATCTGACCTTTGTGCATGAAATCACTCCAACTTTATTTACCTGCCTTGTCCATTCAAAACTATTTTCTTCATCCAACACAGTAGTCTAGCCCTGAATGTTGGCGTATTTTCTGTACCAACCTCAAGCTCTGGAACTGGGAATGCTCATAAGTTGAGCGGCTGAAATGGAAAATTACTGCTACCATTGAAAACCATGTCATCTAGATGAACAAGACCAATTCTGCAATATCTGTAAAAACCTGAACGCTTGTTTTTAAGCAATCATAAATGCTAAAGATTGCGTTAACAACTATTGTACAGGAGCTATCAAGTCTAACACCGAAAACAATCACACTTAAAAGCATCAAAGAGCCAATATTAATAGTGCTTGTCTTCAAAACGTTCAAAGTTCTGTCAAGAAGCTTGTGTAAACTGCTGCAGTGCATCTTGTAGATGGTACACATGCTGTCACTGGACACCAATGATAGAAGGAATAAATATTGAAGTGCTGGATGGATCAGTCAAGAAGTTGCTTTGTCCTGGATGGTGTACAGCTTAAAGTCGTAGATTAACAGAGTCATACAGCACAGAAACAGACCTTTCGGTCCAACCAGTCCATGGCGAGCATAATCCCAAACTAAACCAGCCCCACCTGCCTGTTCCTGACCAATGTCTGTCCTATTCATGATGTGGAGGTACCGGTGTTGGACTGGGGTAGACAAAGTCAGAAGTCACACAATACCAGGTTATAGCCCAACTTTATCTTCAACTTCACCTGACAAAGAAGGTGCAGTCCAAAAACTTGTGACTTCAAATAAACTTATTGGACTTATTATGGACCAGGCCAGACCACTCAAAATATTCTTAAACAGGCAGTCTAGACCATAACTTTGCAATTTGTTTCAGTAAGTGTATAGTAAAAATTATCCAGATTAAGTTAGCTAGGTTGACTACCAGGTTTTAAAACAGACAAAAATTTATTCAAAGGATTACAAAATGAAACACAAAGAACAGAATAAAGAACCCCTACAGAACTCAGTCCATCCAAACCAAACTTAATTATGCTGTTCCGAATATATGCAACAGTCCCAATAAGCAAACACCCTTTAACACACAGTACAAAAAAGGGTCAGATGCTTACAGTTTGAAGTTAGAGGGACAGAAGAGCCTGTTTCCACACAGCTCACTGTTGAACTCCCAACTAGTCCTGGACTGAACTGAGCTGCTTAGCTAGAGAGCTGATCATTCCCCTTTCATTCTACAGGTCACTTCTAAAACATGACCACTTTGGCCTGAAGTCTCATCTGTTTAGTTTAGAGTACTTACAGTGTGGAAACAGGCCCTTTGGCCCAACAAGTTCACACTGACCCGCCACCCACCCAGACCCATTCCCCTACATTTATCCCTTCACCTAACACTACGGGCAATTTAGCATGGCCAGTTCACCTAACCTGCACATTTTTGGACTGTGGGAGGAAACCGGAGCACCCAAGGAAACCCACGCAGACACGGGGAGAATGTGCAAACACCACACAGTCAGTCGCCTGAGGCGGGAATTGAACCCAGGTCTCTGGCACTGTGAGGCAGCAGTGCTAACCACTGTGCCACCGTCATCTGTTTACATATAAACAAAAGGCACCTCAAAATCCTTTTCATGTCTGTACCAAACCAGACTGATCGGAGCCTGGCCTGGTTTATTGCTCCTCTGAAAAAGAAATCATGGATAGAGTATCCTTGAGCCAAGGAACAGCTTTTAGAAAATAAAGGGCTAGTTTTGTGACAAAGTATAACTTGCATGACTTCTGACTTCTTCCCTTTTCATGTACTTATCCAAATGTCGCTCCGAAAGTTAGTGTGCTTCCAATTAAACCTGTTGGACTATAACCTGGTGTTATGTGATTTTTAACTTTGTACACCCCAGTCCAACACTAGCATCTCCAAATCATTGATTAGATTCTCTCCTATTAAAAATGATCTTTAGCTGGGATATGTGTGGCATAAATTCATTTGCTACTTATCAGCGCAAGCCTGAATCTTGTCTGCACTTTGGTTGAATATTAGCAGACTTATGGGTGATGTGAATAGTACTGAATATTTTTAATTTAGAACCCCATTCAGCCCAACAAGTCCACACCAATCCTCTGAAGAGCATCACACCCAGACCCAGCATTCATAACACTGCATTCCTCATGGCTAATACACCTAACCTATACAACACTGGACACTCTGGGTGATTTAGTATGACCAATCCACCTAACCTGCATATCTTTGGATTGTGGGAGGACACTGGTACACCTGGAGGAAGCCGACTCCAGGGAAGAACGTGTAAACTCTACATGTTGCCCAAGGCTAGAATTGAACACAGGACTACGGTGTCATGAGGCAGCAGTGCTATTTATGCAGACAGTAATGAAAATCACCAGTTTTTCTAATAATTGGGGTGGATGGGAAGGTATTTTTTATTCAGTCACAGGATGAGAGAATCACTGGCAACGCCAGCATTTGTTGCCCATCCCTTTTATTGCCCAGAGGGCAGTCAAAAGTCAACCACATTGCTGTGGGTCTAGAGTCATACGTGGGTCAGACCAGATAAGAAGGCCAGTTTCCTTTCCCTAAAGGACATTAGTGAGCCAGATGGTTTTCCTGGCAATCAAGAATGGACTCATGGGCATTTTTTAGACTCGTATTTCTAGATTCTTACTTAATTCAAATACCACCATCTGTCATGGCCGGATTTGAGCATGACTCTGGTACATTAACTGAGTCTCTGGATTAAAATCTAGTGAAAATACCAGTTGGCAGTTGGCTCTCCTTAACTGATGAAGCAGCTGAACTTCTGTAGTGATATCCTGGAACTGGCATCCAACAACCACAGCCATTTTTATTTGATCTTTCACTCTGATTTCCATTGACTCCAATTATGCTCGTGTCCCTTGATGTCACTCTTGGTCAAATGCTGCCTTGATGTCAAAGGTAGTCACTTTCACCTCATCTCTGAATTCAGCTCTTTTGTCCATATTTGCACTAATGAGATAAAGAGCCAAGTGCCTGGGTATCCTCTAAATCTGCTTGGTCTGTGCCCAGATAAGTAGCCAATCTGCACAGAAATCAGCCCAGTTGACTGTCTGATCAAACAATAATTGCTGTTAATTCTGAGCAACAGCAATGATTAACCAAGCAGTAATATGTACCAGATTTGAAATGCTTTCTTTCTTATTTACCTTGTAGACTTATGTTTGGACTTTTTCATCAAGTCTTGCTTCTTTAATCTACACTTTTTTCTCACTGCAGACTTGGCTGGAGGCTGTGCAAGGTGAGGTTGGTTATAAATGTTTCTACCTTACTAGCAGTCCTATCCATTTGCTCTAAAATTTGTGAAGAGTTGGGCTCTACCACTAGTTTGACTTCTCTATTTCAACCCTAAAACTCATTGGAATCAATCCTGTGGTTGTTTGATGATTAAATCCTAGATCCCTTAGCCCCCATTTCTCCTTTCAGCTCACTGTGACTGGCTGCGTTCAGTGGGAACAGATGATGGTTAGCTCTGGGTACCTGATTATCATTGGGACATTACCATAAGAAATGCTACTGCAAAGCTTTTGTACCTTTGAGAGACAGAGAGAGAGACACATATATAACAAAGTTATACACAATAAAAAGAAATGGACTTAAACCTAAGGAGAAAAAAGGACCTCTGCAATTCTAGAGCCATATGGAGGAGATGGTTCTTTGCATCATGGTGCCAGGCCAGAGAGAAAATCAAAACAGTAAGTACTCAGAAGTAAATGCACTAGTCACGCGGGACCTCCATTTGGAAGGATACAAAATGAATCAGGCCTATACATGCAGGTTATTTGATGTTTCCCATTCTGGGACAAAATTCACAGTCTCCCACCTTTCTTGGGAACTGAAACTGATGCCATGATTTTGCTTGATACTTTTTCTAACCTCCGAAACCCGCTCCTCCATTTATCTAGCAGAATAAACGACATGGTGGCTCAGTGGTTAGCACTGTTGCCTCACAGCGCCAGGGAACCCGGGTTCAATCCCAACCTCAGGCAACTGTCTGTGTGGAGTTTGCACCTTCTCCCTGTGTCTGCGTGGGTTCCCTCTGGGTGCTCCAGTTTCTTCCCACAATCTAAAGATGTGCAGGTTCGGTGAATTGCGATAATGTTCAGGGATGTGTAGGTTAGGTGCGTTGGTCAGAGGTAAATGTAGGATAATAGAGTAGTGAAATGGATCTGGGTGGGTTACTCTTTGGCGGGTCAGTGTGGAATTGCCGGGCTGAAGGGCCTGTTTCCACACTGTAAGGATTCTACAAAACAAGCTGCAGATTTTGTGCTGATGGACTGTTTGTTTTCTAACCTTCCTCTCCCACCCCGCAGCCATGATATGAGTTGGCTGGTAGCATCGCATAGTTGCTTTAAAAAAGGAAGGAAAGACGGCATGATCAATTACAGGTCAGTTATAGAATCCCTACAGTGAGAAAGCAGGCCATCAAGCCCATCCACATTGAAGAGCATCCCAGTCAGCCCCAGCCCCTGCATTCACTATGGCCAATCCACCTAGCCTGTGCATCTTTGGATGGTGGGAGGAAACCGGAGCACCCAGAGAAAATTCAAAGAGACTCAGGGAGAATGTACAAACTCCAACAGATAGCTGCAAGAGGGTGGTATCAAACCCAAATCCCTGACGCTGTGAAGCAGCAGTGCCAACCACTTAGCCACTATACCACCAAACATGTAGCCTAATCTTTATGATGGGCAGATTATTGGAAGAAGTTCTGAGACAGTATAAATTCCACTAAAAGGCACAGATTCATCAAGACTAATGAACATAGAATTGTTAAAGGAGAAACAGATAAGTGAATATTTTAAGCATGGCCTCACATTAAATCTGCAGTAGTGATTATATGTTATATTGACATATGTCTCTTGAATAAACTTAAAAATATAAGCCATAAGTATTAATTTAACCTGGTGCAGTGTTTTGCAGAGGAGCAATAATATTTTCTGGGTCTGTGGATTGAAGGAAGTAAAAATGGCCTTTAGTAGAGTGATATCCTCTTCTTGTCAAGTGTGGAAGTTTAGGGAGAGTTTATGTGTTATTGATGATCATATCTGCTGTAAATGCTGTTGTTTGTGAATCCTATCAGATCACATGGATCGGTTGGAGGGACAGTTAAAGGCAATGAGGAATTTACAAGAGCAAGGGGATGTGATGGATGGCAGGTATAGGAAGGAAGAGAAGTCGCAGATACAGTCACAGAGATGGGTTAACTCCAGGAAAGGTAAGAGAGGTAGGCAGTTACTTCAGGAGTCTTCTGTGGCTATCTTCATTTCAAACAAGTATGCTGTTTTGGAAAATGTAGGAGGTGATGAATTCTCAGGGGAACATAGCACGAACAGCCAGGTTTCTGGTATTAAGATGGGCTTTAATGCAATGAGGAGTATGTTGGGTTCCAAGAGATCAATTATGTTTCTGTGGCCAGCAGCGAAAAAGCAGAATGGTGTGTTGCTTCCCTGGTGCCAGGATCAAGGATGTCTCAGAGAGGGTGCAGAATGTTCTCACGGGAGAGAGAGGCTAGCAAGAGGTCATTGTCCACATTGGGACCAACGATATAGGAAGGGAAAAGGTTGAGATTCTGAAGAGAGATTACAGAGAGTTAGGCAGGAATTTAAAAAGGAGGTCCTCGAGAGTAGAAATATCTGGATTACTCCCACTGCTACGAGCTACTGAGGGCAGGAATAGGAGGATAGAACAGATTAATGCATGGCTGAGGAGCTGGTGTATGGGAGAAGGATTCACATTTTTGGATCATTGGAATCGCTTTTGGGGTAGAAGTGATTGCACCTAAATTTGAAGGTGAAGAAGTTTCTCCTCATCGCTGTCTTAAATGGTCTACCCCATATTTTTAAGCTGTGTCCTCTGGTTCGGCACTCACCCATCAGCGGAAGCATGTTTCCTGCCTCGAGAGTATCCAATCCTTTAATAATCTTATATGTCTCAATCAGATCCCCTCTCAGTCTTCTAAACTCAAGGGTATACAAGCCCAGTCGCTCCAGTCTTTCAGCGTAAGGTAGTCCCGCCATTCCAGGAATTGACCTCGTGAACCTACGCTGCACTCCCTTAATAGCCAGAATGTCTTTCCGCAAATTTGGAGACCAGAACTGCACACAATACAGGATCTGACACTTTGTATATCTTTGGGACAAGAAGGATTCAAAGGAAAGTGATGCTCAAATGGAATTATTTGAAGAGAATCTTGGCACGTTTACACTGTCATTACTTTCTTGGCTATGGAATACTTTGATTCCAAAAAGAACATTGTTTTTTTAGTGCCAAGGATAAATTTAAGTATAAGGGAATGTTATAATAGCATTAGAAGACATGGATAGGTGTTAATGATAGTTCTAATAGGAAGACCAACAATATTGTTGAGTTAGATAACAATCCATGACTATGTTGGTCTTTTAAAGACAAGTTTATTTGCCAAGATAAATATCTGGCTGATAAACTAAACAAATACTTCACTTCAGTTTTCATTTCTGAAGATGATGCCACTGCTCAGTATTGCAGGATGGACTTGAATGTAAAATTGCTTTGTTTGAAGCAATGCAAAACAGCTTTGACTGATATTAATTTGCCTCCAGTTGATGGTTTGCTGCAGGGTCTGATGTAATTTACTGCAGAGTGGAAAAGGAAATGGAGCAGGTCATGCATGAGCCACTGATGCTTGGAAATTTACAGGCTCGTGTGTTTGCCTTGGGTGGGATCATAGCTCTGGGTAGTATTATGAAATATGATTAATCTGCTGGAGAGTTTAACAGAGGAACTGATCCCGAATCTATCGAACTCTGGAAAATAATCACCAAGGCATCCACGATTTCTCGAGCCACCTCCTTCAGTACCCTGGGATGTAGACCATCAGGCCCCGGGTACTTATCAACCTTCAGACCTAACAGTCTCTCCAACACCAATTCCTGGCAAATATAAATTCCCTTAAGTGCAGGTCCTTCAGCCACTGTTACCTTAGGGAGATTGCTTGTGTCTTCCCCAGTGAACACAGATCTGAAGTAACACTTCAATTCTTCTGCCATTTCTTTGTTCCCCATAATATAGTCCCCTGTTTCTGTCTTCAAGGATTTAAACTAGTAAGGTGTGGGGGTGGGACCCAGGGAGATAGTGAGGAAAGGGATCAATCTGAGACTGGTACAGTTGAGAAGAGAAGCGAGTCAAACAGGGCAGGGACAAAGCAGAGACCAAGGTAGGACTGATCAATTAAACTGCATCTATTTCAATGCAAGAGGCCAAACAGGGAAGGCAGATGAAATCAGGGCATGGTTAGGAACATGGGACTGGGATATCATAGCAAATACAGAAACATGGCTCAGGGATGGGCAGGACTGGCAGCTTAATGTTCCAGGATACAAATGCTACAGGAAGGGCAGAAAGGAAGGCAAAAGAGGAGGGGGAGTGGCATTTTTGATTCGGGATAGCATTACAGCTGTGCTGAGGGAGGATATTCCCAGAAATACAACCAGGGAATTTGGGTGGAATTTAGAAATGAGAAAGGGATGATCACTTTATTGGGATTGTATTATAGACCCTCTAATAGTCAGAGGGAAATTGAGAAATAAATTTGTAATGAGATCTGTTATCTGTAAGAATAATAGAGTGGTTATGGTAGGGGATTTTAACAAACATAGACTGGGGCTGCCATAGTGTTAAGGGCTTAGATGGAGAGGAATTTGTTAAGTGTGTACAAGAAAATGTTTTTGATTCAGTATGTGAATGTGAATTAGAGAAGGTGCAAAACTTGACCAACTCTTGGGAAATAAGGCAGGGCAGTTGACTGAGGTGACAGTGGGGGAGCACTGTGGGGGCAGCGACCAAAGTTCTATTAGCTTTAAAAGAGTGACTTAAAAGGAGAAACCAGATCTAAAAGTTGAAGTTCTAAATTGGAGAAAGGCCAATTTTGATGGTATTAGTAAAGAACCTTCAAAGGTTGATCAGGGGTAGATGTTCGCAGGTAAAGGGATGGCTGGAAAATGGGAAGCCTTCAGAAATGAATAACGAGAATCCAGAGAAAGTATATTCCTGTCAGGGTGAAAGGAAAGGCTGGTAGGTATAGGGAATGCTGGATGACTAAAGAAATTGAGGGTTTAGTTAAGAAAAAGAAGGAAGCATATGTCAGGTACAGACAGGATAGATCGAGTGAATGCTTAGAAGACTATAAAGGCAGTAGGAGTATACTTAAGAGGGAAATCAGAAGGGCAAAAAGGGGACATGAAATAGCTTTGGCAAATAGAGTTAAAGAGAATCCAAAGAGTTTCTACAAATTCTTTAAGGACAAAAGGGTAACGAGGGAAAGAATAGGGCCCCTCAAAGATCAGCAAGGCAGTCTTTGTGTGGAGCTGCAGAAAATGGCGGAAATACTAAGTGAGTATTTTGCATCAGTATTTACTGTGGAAAAGTATATGAAAGACATAGCACGTAGGGAGATAGATGGTAACATTTTGAAAAATGCCCAGGATGAAGAGCCGGATGTCTTGAAATGCATGAAAGTGGATAAATCCTCAGGACCTGATCAGGTGTACCCTAGAACTGTGTGGGAAGCTAGAGAAGTGATTGATGGGCTTCTTGCTGAGATATTTGTATCATCGATAGTCACAGGTGAGGTACTAGAAAACTGGATGTTGGCTAATGTGGTGCCACTGTTTAAGAAGAGTGGTAAGGACAAGCCAGGGGACTATAGATCAGTGAGCCTGATGTCGGGGTGGGCAAGTTTTTGGAGGGAATCCTGAGGGACAGGATGTGCATGTATTTGAAAGGCAAGGACTGATTCGGGATAGTCAACATGGTTTTGTGCGTGGGAAATCATGTCTCACAAACTTGATTGAGTTTTTTGAAGAAGTAACAAAGACGATTGATGAGGGCAGAGCAGTAGATGTGATCTATCTGGACTTCAGTAAGACGTTCGACAAGGGAAACTGATTAGCAAGGTTTGATCTCATGGAATACAGGGAGAACTAGCCATTTGGATACAGAACTGTCTCAAAGGCAGAAGAAAGAGGGTGGTGATGGAGGGTTGTTTTTCAGAGTGGAGGCCTGTGACCAGTGGAGTGCCACAAGGGTCGGTGCTGGGTCCACTACTTTTTGTCATTTACATAAATGATTTGGATGCG
>NC_057714.1:13018105-13081176 GCF_004010195.1 Chiloscyllium plagiosum | reverse complement strand
CTTCCTATTGGAAAGATATTGTGAAACTTGAAAGGGTTCAGAAAATATTTACAAGGATGTTGCCAGGATTGGAGCGATAGGGAGAGGTCGAATAGTCTAGGGCTGTTTTCTGTGGAGCATCGGAGGCTGAGGGGTGACCTTATAGAGGTTTATAAAATCATGAGGGGCATGGATAGGATAAATAGACAAAAGTCTTTTCCCTGGGGTAGGAGAGTCCAGAACTAAAGGGCATAGGTTTAGAGTGAGAGGGGAAAGATATAAAAGAGACTTAAGGGACAACTTTTTCACACAAAGGGTGGTACGTGTATGGAACGAGCTGCCAGAGGAAGTGGTGGAGGCTGGTATAATTGCAACATTTAAAAGGCAACTGGATGGGTATATGAATAGGAAGGGTTTGGAGGGATATGGGCCAAGTGCAACGTTCAGGTTCTGAATGAGGAAAAATGTGATTGTTCAAATGATATTTGTAAGGTCAGGAACAGAAAAGATTAGTTAAGAGGGAACAGTGGATAATTTGGGGTCGTTTACTTCACACCAGGGAAGGCACAGGGGAGATTTAATTGAGGTATATAAAATGAGGTCTAGTTAAAATGAATAGGAAGGACATATCTAGCAGTGAGATCCATAGCCAGGGAGCATAGATTTAACATAATTGAGAGGGGCTTTAACTTCTGAAGTCACTTCTTTTTACCTAGAAGATACCAGATGTCTGGAACTTACTGCCTGAGATGATGATAGAGGCTGAAACATTTGGATATTCACTTGAGCTGCCATTGATTATAGCGCAATGGACACTGTGTTTTAAAGTGAGATTAGCATGAATAGCTTTCTTTGTAAGGATAATGTGTTGAATGGCCTCCTGTGCCATACATCATGTTTTTGTGAGTTTTTCTTATATGTGAAAGGTGTTACATGAATGCAAATTGCTATTGTTGTACAGAGCACACAATTAGAAGAGAAGCCAGCAGTCCTGTGATGAGTCTCAAAGGAGCTCAAACCCTCTTAATGTAAAGATAGATACCTTCTTTTATTGCAGACAGAGGCATTAGCTACGCTTGAAATAAGACAAAAGCAGCTCATGGAGATATACTAATGAGTTAGCAAATCACATAGTCGAGTTTCCCTAACATACAGGTGCAGAACAATGAGTTTCTCAAATAAAGCCATTTCAGATATGTTCAGTTCTGAGGATAAAACAAATTTATCATTCAAAATACCATTTGAAGTACATTTTTTTAATCTCTCTTTCCCAGCTGCAGTGAGCAGATTGAGAGGGATCAGTCCACAGCCAGGGAAGGGAAGATCAAAATGGGAAGGGAATAGGAGAAGGGGTTGCTTGTAGGTTGGAGGCCAGGGAGGGAGAGCTGGACGCCAGGGAGAAGTGAACTGAAGTGAGGCGAGGCAGAGCGGGTCCGGCAGGAAACTGGAGTGAGAGATTGAAAGGTCAAAGAGGTCACTGTGCTGGAAAGGATCCACCAAATTCTGCTCCTCGCTTGGTGCCAGGATTCCTGAGATGCAGGAAAGTCAGCCGATCAGAGATGATCTTAAAATGGAGAAAAAGAACATGAGGCACAGAGACTCATTGAAACATCTAAATGAATCATACATCTCTCTTGAGTAAAATGTCCACCCATTCCTCCTGTTAAAAGCAAAAGTGGAAGGGTTCAAGGCAGGTTGGGTTCCATTGCAACATCTCACTCACATCTGAAGGATTAAAATCCCACACCCCTCCCCCACCAAATACTACAACATAAAAATAGGCCAATGTGTGTTTGTCAAAGTTAATCACCCAACTTTATTTTGGTTCTCTCCTATTGTCCTTTTTTAAAAAAAATGTTCAACCCTTTATTAAATTCCTATTACAGTACATTTGAATGAGTGTCCTGCTTCCTTTCAGAAAATGTATTGTGGATACTCTCAATTTTCTGTGTGAAAATAATTCTTTGAAGCCTCCCCTTGGTTCTTCTGCGCTAAATAAACACAGGGTCCGAGTGGCCACGGAGTGGGAGTAGGTGCACTGAATTGTATTGAACTCTCAGTCTGCACTGTGGGATGACTTGCTTCACCTTAGCTTCTTCCCATTAAGGAGATTCATTCCCACACCTTCAGGGTCACAGTTAATGTTTTGTAAATGTCTGCCTGAGAATTACTGAGGCTTTGCCTTCCTCCTGGCCACAGCAACAGTCAGCTCCTCTATAATGTCTAAATTGGTGATGCGGTTAATGAAAGCTGTTTCTAGAGGTTAATGGATGGAATCAACATTGGTTGAAATGCATCTGATTTTTTTTAAAAATGAATTTTCTTCCTGTTAATTTAAACATTCAAATCACCTTTTACACTTAATTTTAGTATTTGTTTGATCAATTATTGAATTTAATCCCTAAATTTTACTTCATGTCCATGCGTTCTACTTCCCAATGGGGGATTTAGTGGTGTTTGTGGTATTATCACAGTGTGAGTATTCCAGGTTAATGCTTTAGGGATGTGGGTTCAAATCCAATCATAGCAGCTCGTAGAATATAAATGCCATTGATAAAACCATCATCAATTTTAGTGTGGATGTAGGGAGAATCCATCTGGTTAGGAAAAGAAATTTGATTTTGATTTGATTTGATTTATTATCGTTACATGCACCTAAGTACACTGAAAAGTTTTGTTTTGCATGCAGTCCAGGTAGATCATACCGTACAAAGTGCATAAGGGTATCTGAACAGAGCGAGGAATACAATGTTACGGCTGCGTAGAATGCTCGCAAAGAGAGAGATCATGAGGGGTCCATTCAGAAGTCTTATAACTGCAGGGAAGAATCTATTGGTACGAGGCAGCAAGACTTATAGATGGAGTCAATGGATGGATTGTAGTCTGACGTGATGGACTGGACTGGACTGTGTTCACAACTCTCTGTAGTTCCTTAAGTCCTAGGCAGAGCAGTTGCCATATCAAGCCTCAATACATCCAGGTAGAACGCTTTCTATAGTGCGTCTATAAAAATTATTATGAGTCTTTACGGATATACCAAATTTCCTTAGCCTCCTGAGAAAGCAGAGGCATTATTGTGCTTTCTTGATCATCACATCAATGTGGGTGGACCAGGACAGGTTGTTGATGATCATCACTTCAGATCCACAGCAATGTAGTTGACCCTTAACTGCCCTCTTGAAAAGGTCTAGCAAGTCACAAGAGTGATTCGGGCTGATCAACAAATGCTGGCATTGACAATGACACCCATATTCCATGAAACATTAAAACAAATCCTCCAGTAGAGAGGATGTTGTCTACATGGACTTTTGCAAAGTCTTTGACGAGGTACCTCATGGCAGGCTCATACAAGAAGTTGAGATTCCAATGGATCTGCAGTAAGATGGATACAGAACTGGCTTGGTCATAGAAGACAGAGAGTAGCGGTGGAAGGATGCTTTTCTGACTGGGGATCTGTGACCAGTAGTGTTCCATAGGGAATCTTATTATTTGTGATACGTATATAAATAATTTGAAGGAAAATGTAGGTGGTCTACTGAGTAAGTTTGTAGACGACGCAAAGATTGGGGTGGGGGTGGGGGTTCTGCAAATAGTGAAGAGGATTGCCAGAGGATACAGCAGGAGATAGGTAGACTAGAGACTTGGCTGGAGTAATGGTGGTGGAATTTAATCTGGACAAATGCAGGAAGGAAGCAAACAGTAAATGACAGAACCCTTTGAAGTATTAAAATGTAGGGGATCTAGCATACAGATTCACACTTCCCTCAAGTGGATAAAGTGGTCAAAAAGGCATGTGGTATGCTTGCCATCACCAGTTGGAGCATAGAGCATAAAACTTGGCAAATCATGTTGCAGCTTTATAGAACTTTAGTTAGGTCACATTTGGAGTTTTTGTACAGTTTTGGTTGCCACATTCCCAGAAGGATTTGGAGACTTTGGAGAGGAAATGTTTACCAGGATGTTGCCTGGTTTGGAGGGTATTAGCTATGAGGAAAGATTGGACAAACTTTATTTGTTTTCACTTGTGCATCAGAGGCGCAATCTGCTGGAAGTTTACAAAACTATGAGAGGCATTGTTAGAATGGATAGTTAGCATCCTTTCCCCAGTTAGAAATGTCAATTACTAGGGAACATTGGTTTAGATTAAAAGAGGGAATAGTTAAAAGAGACGTGAGAAGCATTTTGTTTTACATAAGAGGGTGGTAACTGCCTGGAAATGCACTGCCAGAGGAGGTCGTAGAAGCAGCTTCAATAGCAATACGTAAGAAGTATCTTGATCGATCCATGAATGGGCAGGGAATAGTGGGATTTCCCCGAGGAAACATTTTTTAGTTTGGAAAACGCCATGTACCTGCGCAAGCTTGGTGGGCTGAAGAGCCTGTTCCTGTGCTGTCATTTCTTTTGTGTCTAGGATCTCTTAAGGCAAACACCATTTTGACAACACTAAAGATTCATTGAATAAGGATCATGGTATTGCAATTTTCTATTGAGTCTTGCCTTATAATGAGAGGGGAGAAATTGGAATTGCTGCTATTAAAATGCCTCACAGTTTAGAATACAATCGGAAAACTTGTAACCCCTTGGTAAATCAGGTACAGAGCTTGCTCTCATCAACATTATGTAAAACGTAGCCACAATCTTGAAAGAGATTGCTGGCGGCTGCCAACCGAAAGGTCATTTACAAAGAGATCTGACCTCAATTTAGGCACAGGTCTGGGCTGCTTTGGTTTCCACACTGACACACTCACGATCCTTCTCCCATCTTAGGACTTATCTGAGTTCCACTGCCAGTTACACAGCCCCCAGCATGCATTCCTGCTTCATTGTCATGGTATCAGTGTCTGTCTTGTTAAAAAGAAATATGAAGCCAGATTTAAACAGAGCCTCATGCCTGCCTGTTGCTATGCAGGGATCATTCCAATGTCTACATTCTTAGTCAATCTGTAAATAAATGTCTGAACGTCTTTGGCTTTTGACTATATCGTATCTAATATGGTGCCTCTCATTAACATCCTTCAAATGTAGCATTCATTTTCATATCTATACCGATGACAGCTAGCTTTACTTCACCATCCTGTCTCCTGACTGCTTCATTATTGCAAAATTATTATGCTGCTGATCTGACATCCAGTGCTGAATGCACTTTCCTTTCAATTAAATATTGGGCTGACAGAAGTTATTGCTTTTAGTCCTTGCTCCAGACTCCATTACTTAATTTCCAACTCCATTGCCAGCAGAAATCTGAGATTAAGCCAAACTGTTTACAAACTTGATGTCACCAGTTATTCTTGAGATGATCTTCTGAAGTGGTAGATACAGGTCCAGTTATAACATTTAAAAGACACTTCGACAGGTACAAGAATATTAAAGGTTTACAGGGATATGGGCCAAACTCAGGCAAATGGGACTAGTTTAGTTTGGAAACCTGACCCGCACGGACAAGTTGAACTGAAGGGTCTGTTTCTGTGTTGTACGACTCCACAACTCTACAACCTCAATTTTGTACCCTCACCATGACTACCTATTTTCATCTCTGTAGCGTCATCCAACCTTTCCCTGCCTCAGTTTATCTGTTCAAACCCTCATTCAGGCCTTCACTACTTTTACATTTGACAGCACACTCCTGCCTACTCGCTCAAATTTCGCCTTCCATAAACTTGACATTACTCAAAAGTCTGCTTCCCATTGGCTTACCTCACAGTAAGTCAGATACCCTTGCTCCTCCTTGCAAGGGCTTGCTTTTAAAATTTCATTCTTGATATTAAATCCCTCCATGGCCTCACCCTTCTTTTTTCTCTGTACTCCCCTGTCACCTTACAAAGGGTGGTGTGGTGACTCAGTGTTTAGCACTGCTGCCTCACAGTGCCAGGGACCCGGGTTTGATTCCAGCCTCGGGTGACTGTCTGTGTGGAGATTGTACATTCTCCCCGTGTCTGTGTGGGTTTCCTCTGCGTGCTCCGGTTTCCTCCTACAGTCACAAAGATGTGCAGGATGGGTGAATTGCCCGTAGTGTTAGGTGCATTATTCAGAGGGAAATGGGTCTGGGTGGGTTACTCATTGGAGGGTCGGTATGGACTTGTTAAGCCTAAGCACCTGTTTCCACACTGTGGGGAGTCTAAGTCTAAGTGTCAGAGTTGTCTGCACTTCTCTAATTCTGTTATCTGTGTGAGAAACAAAGCTCACTGTTCATTAATTTCAGTCCGAGTCAAATTCTGAAGCAGTCTTTATTCATACAGTCTTGCAAGCTGGGTAACCATAAAGTAGGCACCTCGATCAGGAGGTTACATTACAATTTATACAGGTATTTTACTGCTCCTGATGCTGCCTGAACTGCTGTGCTCTTCCTGCACCACTAATCCAGAATTACAATTTATACAGTTCATTTGAGTCTCTTGGTACTCTCCTTTTACTTCATATCTGATAGTTGTATTGCTCTGTGCAACTGCTAATCTAATCGGCTTACCACATCTGTCTGAGGCCTGTTGTTGGCGTGCAACACCCCCCCCCCCCCGATAGCTGGGTCTTATTACTTTTGCTGACGCAACACTGGGTCTTATTTGGGTATCTTGTTCATACTAACTCCCTATGTGTGTGACAATTGCAACTGTCATGTCAATACATCTGTTTCTACCAGTCGACCACCTCCCTTTTCGGCTAGTTATTTCTTGGTATATACCTTCATGATACCGCCTTGCGATTTTTGCAGAAGCAACTTACAGCTACTTGTAACTGTTTGTGTGCAAGCATATCTAGCTTAACGTTTACCTCCTCTCCCCCACCTGCGCCCCCATGTCTCAGCCTTATGATTTTTGCAGAAACAACAACCTTTACAAGGGCCTCTCACATACTGAATTGCCAATTACAAGTGATCCTTCCCCGGGTGACCAGGCCTCCCAGTTGCTTAGGCCATACACTCTGGAATTCTCTCCCTATATTTCTCCACCTCTCTACCTTTAACATATTCCTGTCTCTTTGAACAAACATTTTGATTATCTGACCTAATAGCTGGCTTCTTCTTATCTGGATCAGAATCCCAATAAATTGTAAATATGTCTCGCTTTAATTTTGGCAATTTTATTTGCGACAGCATCCTATTCTATTTATTAAAAATATTGTATGAAATAGCTCAATATTTTAAAATGAATCCTGTACAAAAAATGATTGAATGAATTGGAGATGAATTGTTGGACTGGGGTGTACAAAGTTACAAATCACACACCAGGTTATAGTCCAGCAGGTTTAATTGGAAGCACCAGCTTTCGGAACGCCGCTCCTTCATCCGGCACAACCACCTGATGAAGGAGTGGCTCTTCGAAAGCTAGTGCTTCCAATTAAACCTGTTGGACTATAACCTGGTGTTGTGTGATTTGCAACTTTGATTGGATGAAATCTGTTTCCTGTTGCAAATAAGACTGCATCTGTAAACAAGTAAGGATAAGTGGGGGAAGAACCAAATTAAAGTAAATCATTAAAGTGCAATTGAATAGAAATAATGGAGTTACGAACTTTTTTAAACAGAAACCTGAATGATTTGGCCTTTACATACATTATGTGCTTCATTTAATAAGACACATCCCTCCTTCTTGAAGGGAATTCACATACTAAGGTGGTGGTTGCATTCAGAATTTTAATTCTAATGCAGGGAGTTGATTAGCTGCGCTTTGTGTGAAGGTTATTTGAGGACACCTGGATTGAATGTCAAATCTCAGAGCTATGGGTGATTCATCTCTGAAAATAAAATAGTGCTGCTCGTTAAAATACTAAAGCATTGAACTCATCCCACAATTGCTGGGTCAGAGAGATAGATATAAGCTTTCTGAATTGATGCAATGAAAAGACAAAAGATACATTTTAAAACAAAAATAGCTGCTACTATAATAATCTGGATTCGTAATTTCTTTAAACTTTTTAATTTTCTTGCAAAAAAAACTGTATAAATTATGCAGGCCCATTATTGTAAATCACACACTTACTCTTAGGCAATTGAATGAGATTTTGGTTTGTGGGGATACACCAAGAGATCTTTATTTCTACAATGAAAAGATTTCCATATAATTCAAATTCCATGTCCCACTAAATGGAGCCCTGTTCTGCAGCAAAATTAAGACAACTGCGCCTTTTATGTAAAATGAGTGGATCTAGGAACATTGCCCAGCCTAGCACCTTTTGTACTGCAAAACCCAAGCAGTGTAGTTCGGAAAGTGTAGGAAGGACATAGTGGCAAACAAAATCAGCAGCGCACAAGTTGAATTATGCATTGTAATATATGCAGAATATTGCACTGATAAATTACCTCTCTTGAAATATTTAATGGTAATCCCTGTTGTTAGAGGTATAGACAGAACCAAAGGAGAAAAGTCAAAGAAGGTTGCTACTTGAAACAAGCAATTGATGCAAACTATGCAACAAAAGTAGATGTATACAAACACTTAGACATTATTGTTGGATATTGTACAAAATGTAGTGAATGAAGTGTAACAGTGTTTGTTCAGATTGGTGAGCAATGAGGAGAAAGTTGTCTATCCACTGACCGTATTGATTACATGGATACATATAAATAGGCACATTAACACGCACACGATTAACCCAGCAGAGGGGACTCTCATTAATTAATGAAAAGTAACATTTGGTCAGTGCAAGACCAAAGACATTTAAATCTCTAAAATAGTGCAAACGTAGCTCAGGGCAGCTGTTATTGAAGCAATTTTACTGAACAATGCAGCCATCCAGGCAAAGCAAAGGCTATTTTACAGCTGAGATCAGGGAAGATTTCCTGGAAAAAGTAAGGGGGAGGGTAAGAGGGGAAAAAACCACGGAATTCATGGGACAGATGGGCAATTTGCACTCGCTCCCTAAAAGCTCTGGTACAGCAGGCATGACAGAAAATTGTGGAAGAAACCCATACTATCTCCTGAACCGCTGTGTTAAATAAGGACATTCCATAGACATTTTGCCATCTACCCAAGACTGCGAACAGACAGCAAGCAATGCACTTGTTGCGATTTTATACGGCGCCATTGTGCTGATGGCTGAAGAGACTAATCCTTGAAGACATCCAGGTTCTGCCATTAGCATGGAGCCGCTGAGTAACATTGTGACCTTGTTGCTTTCTGATATGGAGGCCCGTTGTGCAGCTGCTGTAGCCATTGACCATTGTGGCTGTGATCACCAGCCCACAGAAAATGTCAGCATTTCTTTCTTTCGATTACTGTTGACTCCCAGCTGTGATAGTGAGTCAAGATTAGAGTGGTGCTGGAAAGGCGCAGCAGGTCTGGCAGCATCTGAGGAGCAGGATAATCGACGTTTTGGGCAAAAGCACCATTCTAATCTTGACTCTAATCTCCATCATCTGCAGTACCCACCTCCTCCCAGCTGTGATAGTCAACATTGTAGGATTTTGATGACACATTTGGAAACATCCTTTGTAGTGGAACTTTGGAACCCACACTTGTCTAGCTCTGGCTACTTCACTGTACAGAAGATCCTTGTGTATGTGATTGTTTTCCATTCTGCAGAGGAGTTGAAGCCATGGAACTGCTTCTGATTCCTTACTACCAACTCACATAGAAGCTTTAGCTTTGGGATGACTGATGCATTTGTGACTGTCCTGCGGGATATACCCAGAAAGTGCCACAGCCTCTGAAGTTGAAAATTAGTCAGCTTCTTTACGTGATAGCTCCAAGTCATCCATGTTTCATAATCATGCCACAAGGTGCTGAGAATGCAGGCATTATAAACTGCTAACTTGGTCTTAAGGGTTAGCTTGATGTTAGTCAATGAGGAAGACACCCAAAGGTGACTTTACCTGAGCATGTATTATGGAAAATAAAGAGCATGACAGCCTGAGAAGGGTTAAAGCATGAAGACCACTGGCAATCTGTGGTCTGTGGAATGCAGGATGGGATAAGAATAGTGGAATGCTCTTACACCAATTAGTAGAGTAAGGTTAAGGCTGAAAGGTCACTATGGCGAGATGACATAACAGTTAGTAAAGGTAGTCTCCCTGTTAAGTCATCATTATGACAGGATTGGGACATAAATATTTGGGACATGACATGAGGAAAATATTAAATAGGGTCTGGAATGAAAGACCATTGTTGCAAAAGCTGACACTAAATATCGAACCGTGACATTAGAATAACATTCAGTAGAATGTACAGGTAAAGAGATGATGGGAACTAACATCACTGGTTTATTGTGTAGCTAGAGTGAGGTACTTTGATTAATATAGTTGGACATGCTGATAAGCTAACAGAAACATGGTAAAAAAAATGTTAAAAACCACGGACAGAAATCTGCTTTCTCAGTGTCATAGTTTTTTGTTTGCAAATGAAAGACCTACTTCTTGAAGAACTCTCTGCATCTCCTGGTGATTCTCTACATTTTTCTCCACAACAGTATCAAATACTACATCAAGAGACATGATATACCTGAGGTAGAGGAATTTGTTCACCATCTCCAGTGTGGTGGTATTTAGTGAGATTAGGTACAAAGATGCAACACCTTGCCCCATGACTGCAGTTTTCTTAACTCTTAAAGTTAGGGAGAATTAATTCCATGGATGGGAGAGATAGTCTGTGGGTCATTGTTGTTAGTGGCCATGGGAGTGACCGGCATCATCTGATCAGCATGCAATGTATTTTTTGTCTTCACATTCAGTCTTGATTGTGGAGCTGGTTTCTCCAACAGGCAGCCTGTGGGTGAGGATGCAAGCCCACAGAGGTTGTGGGTGGGCTTCTCCAGCCTGTGTCTAAGATTTGTAGAAGAATAAGGTAAGTGGGGTGTTCGAGTGATGATGGAGAGCTGCTTGCTCAATCAGCTGATGATAGCTGAGGAAACACAGGGAGAAAACGGCCTGAGATTGGTTGAGCAACACTAAAATGAGTTTTCAGATTCCAGCGTGCTGGAGCACAGTGGCTGATCAACAGGAAGGTGACACGGTGTGGGGCGGGGTGACGTGTGGGGGGAAGGGGGGGCATGTGGCGGGGAGGAGGCTGTGTTAGAGCATGGTGCCAAGGAAAGAACTTATGTGTAGGCATTGGCCCCCGATGTGCGACAATCAAGGGATTGCAGAGTGGGCTACTTGGGCCTGCAGGCCTGTGTGAGCCTACACACAGTCTTCTTTTGGTCCCTTCCTAAAAACTAAACATACACTGGGCTAAGGGAGGAAGGGACATCCAGGCTGAAAGGTGGTCTGCTTCCAAACCTGAAAAAAAAATGAAGTTCTGTAATAGGAATTTAGAAAATTAGCTAGTAGATTGAAGTGGAGGACTCTACTAAGGTTGTTAACTCAGGATTACTTCCAACGCCACGTGCCACTGAGTAGAACAAAAGAGTCATGAGTCAAATGAATGCATGGCTAAAGGGATGGTATAGAAGGGAAGGCTTTAGATTATTGGGTCATTAGGCCAGCTTCTGAGCAGCTTCTGGGGTAGATGGGACCTGTACACGCTGAACTGGTTGTACCTGAACCAGAACAGAAGCAATATCCTTGCTGGGAGGTTTACTCAGCATGTGAGAATATGACATTGTTGTAATTATCAAGACATGGTTGAATGAGGGGCAGGACTGGCAGCTCAACATTCCAGGGTATAGAATTTTCAGTTGTGAAGTAGGGGAGAGTGAAGAGGGATGGTGAAATTGCATTATTGATGGAGGAAGCCATCACTGCAATAATGAGGGAGGATGTCCTAAAAGGGTATTCAAATGCGGTAATCTGGAAAGAGTTTAGAAATAAGAAAGAGGCGATTAATTTGCTGGGATTATGCTACTAACAATCAGAAGGAGATAGAGCTGCAGATATGAAGGCAGACCTCAGAAAGACGTGAGAGAAACTGGGTTATAGTTATAGAGATTTCAACTTTTCCAACATTAACTGGGACAGCCTTAATGTGAATGGATTAGATGGAGTGAAATATTTAAAGTGCATCCAAGAATGCTTCATGTGTCAGATAGTCCTACTAGAGGTGGGGCAATGCTAGATCTAATCCGAGGTCAATAGGTTAAGTGAGCAAGAATTTCCAGGGATGGTGACCATAACTCTCTAAGTTTCAAAGTCAGTATGGAAATGGATAAGGATAGTGCAAACATTGTGTCTCAACTGGGGAAAGACCAATTTAAATATCATTAGACAGGATCCGGCGAACATAGATTGGGAGTAGCTACTTACACGTTAGTCTTTTTCAATTACAATTTATTAGTTTGACGTTTTTTGCTGAAGCAAGTTATGATCTCTTCATATCCCAACTTATGTTTAGGAATTCATGTTAAATATTGTGCAAAAACCTTATTATTCCAAAATTTGCTTATTGCACTCTGGATTGCGAATCAATTGAAATGTAGCCCCCCCACCTTCTCGTGAAAGGTTTGGAAAATCCTTTCATGTCTGATCTAGTGCACAATTAGGTCATTACCATACCGGCAGGAAGGGTGAAGATCAGAAGCACAGAGAAGACCTAGCAGGCAGAGTGGCAGCTAGGTCTTCACTCTTGAAATGGTAGAGGACAGTGCAAGTTGTCATTGGAAAAAACACAGAATACATTTAATGGAGTCTAAATTTCCCAAAAACTACCAGAGGATTGCTACATTGATGGTGTGGAGATCCTTGGGAAGACATTTGTAAATAAGGTGAGATAAACCCTACTGAATACTTCTTTCTTGCAGCTGGCACATGGAGTATATCATGTCTCCTGTCAATCTGCCTGTAAGGAAACAGCAATGTGCTTCTGGGCACACTCGGTTTGCCGATAGACGGAGTCTTTTATATATGACCTTAACCAAATGCTTCCTTCTATCTCCCCCAGTGAGAAAGATATTTCCTGGCAGGAAATCTATGCTACTATCAGCAAGAAAGTATTTGTTCAACAGATGAGTGTTATTCCGAAATGGACATTCACATGATCTTTTCTGACTCATTTATGGGATGAGGGCATCACTGGCTAGATTTGCATTTATTGCCCACCCCTACCTGCCCTGAATAGAATGGTGATGAGCTGCTGCCTAAATCATTGCAGTCCTTGGGGTGGAGGTGCCCCAAAGTACTGTTAGGAAGGAAGTTCTCGGGTTTTAACTCTGCAACAGTGAAGAAACAGTGATAGAGTTCAAAGTCTAGATAGTGTGAGGTTTGGATGGATTGTTGCTCCCATACATCTGCTGACTTGTTCTGCTAGTTCATAGAAAGGTTTCAAGTTTGGAAGCTGCTGTTGCAGGGGCCTTGGTGAGTTACTCCAACACATCTTGTGGACGGTTGCACTGAGAGTCAGTGGTGACAAGAATGAATATTGAAGCAGGTGGATTTGATGCTAGTCAAGTAAGATACTTCGTCCTGGATGTTGTTGGAGTTCCAATCATCGGACAAGTGGAGGATATCTAATCATGCTCCTGACACCCTACACCTGAGCAAGAAATGTGGAACAAAAAGTAACATTTCAACTTTGCCTATGATACTAAACTTGAAGTTATGAACAGTGAGGATGATACATATCCACTACAACAGTTAGAGTAATCAAATCTACAATAAGTAACAGATGGAATTCAATACAGAGAAGTGTGAGGTGACACATTTTGGACTGATGGGACAAAGAGGGGCAATAGAGGTTTTACAGTACAATTCTAAAGAGTATCTGGTTGTTAATGTGGATAAACCTTTGAATATGGCAAGATGTATTGAGAGAATATGTATACCATCTGGGATCTTGGGATTCATAAATAAAGATATTGAGTACAAAAGCAGGAAAGTTGCAAATCTCTTGTTGGGTCACAACTGGAGTATTGCATCCAGTTCTGGTCACCACATTTTAGGAAGATATGAGGGACATGCAGAGGAGATTTTCCAGAATAGATTCAGGATAAGGGATTTTAGCTACAAGTTTAGATTGGAAAAGCTAAGGCTTCTCCCATTTGGTGCAAAAAGGATTGAGGGGAAATTTGGTAGAGTGGTATAAAACAAAGACAGGTTTAGATAAGGTAGATGAAGAAAAGCTGGTCCCATTAGTTTATTATCCAAGGAGAAGGTGAACACCAATTTAAAGGCAGTGTTGCTGAACAAGGAGACTTTGGAGTGCAGGTTCACAGCTCCTTGAAAGTGGAGTCACAGGTCGATAGGATAGTGAAGAAGGCATTTGGTATGCTTTCCTTTATTGGTCAGAGTATTGAGTACAGGAATTGGGAGGTCATGTTGCGACTGTACTGGACATTGGTTGGGCCACCTTTGGAATATTGTGTGCAATTCTGGTCTCCTTCCTATCGGAAAGATGTTGTGAAAAGAGCTCAGAAAAGATTTACAAGGATGTTGCCAGGGTTGGAGGATTTGAGCTATAGGAAGAGGTTGAATAGCTGGGGTTGTTTTCCCTAGAATGTCAGAGGCTGGTATACATATTCTCTCAATACATCTTGCCATATTCAAAGGTTTATCCACATTAACGACCAGATACTCTACATATTCTTTAGAATTGTACTGTAAAATCTCTATTGCCCCTCTTTATCCCATCAGTCCAAAATGTGACCTAATGGAGGTTGATAAAATCATGATGCGCATGGATAGGATAAATAGACAGGCTCTTCCCTGGGTTGGGTGAGTCCAGAACTAGAGGGCATAGGTTTTGGGTGAGAGGGGAAAGATATAGAAGAGACCTAAGGGACAGCTTTATCACACAGAGGGTGGTACGTGTATGGACTGAGCTGCCAGAGGAAGTGGCGGAGGCTAGTACAATTGCAACATTTAAAAGGCATCTGGATGGGTATATGAATAGGAAGGGTTTGGAGGGATATGGGCCAGGTGCTGGCAGATGGGACTAGGTTGGGTTGGGATATCTGTTCGGCATGAAGAGTTGGACCAAAGGGTCTGTTTTCATGCTGTACATCTCTATGACTCTATGACTCTAAATATGGAGAGGTTGTGAGGATCAACTTTTTTGATTCAGGGGTGTTAATGACCTAAACATACTGCCTTACAGGGATGGTGGAAGTGGAGATGATGAATAATTCTAAAAGACAGTTGGATGGATATTTGAATGAAGTAACCTTGACCAACTATGTGGATGAAGGATGGGGATATTACTGCCTGGGTTGGTCTACAGAGATCTGAAATGGAATCAATGGGCTGAATGACTTCTTTCTGCACCTTTGCAGCTCTATGACTGTATGGATCCTCCGTCTCTTAATTGTCAAAACAATTGTTGGATGAACAGAATTTAAGTTGTTGTTTTCTGTCTCTGTCTCAAAGCCCCTTCCTTCAGCACTGACATCATCATTCCCCTGATAGTTGTCTAAGGTTGAATTAGACTGCTCATGTATAAAGTCAAGTTTATGATCCTGAGGTGAGCTTCCTACCACACATCTACCTATCATCTAGTTTCACCACCATAACATTGCTCAACTTCAACCTAACCTCAGCTGATCTGCTGCTGATGCCCTCATTCTTTGTTACCTCTTAACACTTGATTATTCCAACTCGTTCTTCATTGTTCTCCCACATTCTGCACTGTCCACTTGAAGTCATCGAAAGCTCTGCTATCATTGTAATGCCACCAGTCTCTCCCCTGCACATTAGGCTACATTAGCTCCTAGGAGAAAGTGAGGACTGCAGATGCTGGAGATCAGAGCTGAAAAATGTGTTGCTGGAAAAGTGCAGCAGGTCAGGCAGCATCCAAGGAACAGGAGAATCGACGTTTCGGGCATAAGCCCTTCTTCAGGAATGAGGAGGAAGGGCTCATTCCTGATGATGGGCTCCTGCCCGAAACATCGATTTTCCTGCTCCTCGGATGCTGCCTGACCTGCTGTGCATTTCCAGCACCACTCTAATCTTGACTCTAATCTCCAGCATCTGCAGTCTTCACTTTCGCCTACATTATCTCTTAGCCACGCAAGGATTTGATTTTAAAATTCTCGTTCTGTTTCTCAAATCACTTCAAGCCTTTGCCTTTCCCTATTTCAATGGTCTCCTTTTGACCTAAAGATCCTATCCTCATGTCTACTCTGTACATGCTGCCTCCCTGAGCATTACTGATTTCAATCACAAAGCCCATGGATTGCTTTACCTTCAACTGCCTCTGCCCTAACCTCTCGGAATCCCTCCCCACAGATTTCTACAAAGTTTCCATTATTAAGTTTCATTCCAAAGCCATTTTTCTTTGACCTAGAGCTTTTGTCACTTGGCATTATATCGCCTGATATGCCCTCATGCATTTTAATGCACTAATGGTGCACTACAAAACCAAGATGTTGTTGTTTTTCACTTAGCCCCATCAACAAACTCTGTGACTCAACTTACTATCATCAAACATAAATGAATGATGCATGTTTTTTGCAATCTGGTGTACTTTTACCTCAATTAGCTTTAATATCAGGAATAACATGTTCAGCCTGAATGCAGGTTTTCAGCACTACCATACATAGAATCTGCTTCTCCCTAACAGCCATTTGGCAGGACATGCCAAACAACCTGGCACATACACTGCTCCACTCACCCGGAATGATTGATCATTAGCCCTCTGTTATCAGAGGCTTTAGGGACAAAACCAATTAGTTTGGAGCTCATTTGTTTGTTACCTGGAGAATTCTCCAATCAAAAAAGAAATAGATTAGCAAATATTAACACTAACTGAGGGCAAGTGCAGATATTTGTTTGTTAGGCTTCGATAAAAGATTTGTTTGAAAAATTTATGTTAGGACTGAGAAAAGGGTACATTTAATTCCAAGTCTGATTGAGATTTTGAAGCGAATGAAGGCAAAGATTGCAAGGTACTGTCCTAAGAATAGTAAAGAATCAAGTACCATTACAATAATGGCTGTATTTCATAGGGCCCTGACTGATGGGAAAGCTATGGGGGAATATAAGTGGAAAGCAGTTACAGAGAGGTGCATCATAATGAGTAGAATCAATTAGTTCAGGAAGGCATCGAAGGAAGAACTTAAATTTAGAAGATTTCCCACATCTCGTGCCACATGAAGCAGACCAAGCATATGTTTGTTTCCATTGGAAGAAATCACTCCCACACCACCAAGGGCTATAGATTGAGAGACAAAGTTACACATTGAGCAGAGCTGACCACTACACTTTCCCATTCTTCCCACCTGTCATAGCCATATTGGAAGGATTTAACCAGTCAACAATCAATCTGCTTGGCGACATTATAAACGCATTTTCCATGGTTACCACGTATTGGAGTGAGATTTGAACCTGGAGCTTCTGGCTCAGAGGTAGTGACACAACTCGTTGCACCATAAGGCCATTTGGATACTGGCTTAACTAAAACTTTATAGTGTGTAAATATTAGAATTGTTGGCTATACATAAAGGTAACAAAGTTCCAGGAGAATTTTTATAGGCTTCAACAGAGCAAAACAAGCTGGTGGAATGTGTGGACATGTTACAGATGAAATTTGCCACAAAAGAAGAAACAGGGATACATTTGGTTGGAAAGAGGGGAGGCATCATAAAGTAATGGATGCAAATTTAAACAGCGTGCATTGACACCTTGAAAGCAGATATGCACAAATCATTGAAGATGGCAGGGTAGATTGAGAACGCTGTTAATAAGATCCATGGGAGCTTTATGAATAGTGGCATAGAGTGCAAAAGCAAAGAAGTTACAATGAACCTGTATAAAATATTGCTTCAGCCTCAACTAGAGTATGAATCCAGTTCTGGTCATCCCATTGGGAAGGAGGTGAATGTACAAGAGAAGGTACAGAAAAGAATAATGAGAATGGTTTCATGGACGAGAAGCTTCATTATTTAGATCATTTGGAGAAGCTGAGACTTCTGCTTTGAAAGAAGAAGGCTGAGGGGAGAATTGATAATGGTGTTCATTGTTGTGCAATATGTTACATTAAATATTGAGTTGATGGGTTAATTCTAATTGTTTAAGATATTAAGCATAAACTGTGTTCACTACTACAGGAACCAGATGCAGCAGCCACATGATTTGGTCTCTCTAACAATCTTGTGGAAGATGTAAAGCAAACCAATAATGCTCCTATTTCACATGCCTCTGCAAACAGAACTATTTTTTGTGTTAGCCAAACAATACCAAGAATATTATATCCATAATAATGAAGGGTCTGAACAGCATGAATGGGGAGACTTTCCATTGGTGAAAAGGTGGAAAATCAGAGGGTACTCATTTATGTTGATTAACAAAAGAACCAAAGGTAACTTGAATATAGTGTTGATCTTATCCTTTTCAAGGATCAGTGAGAATATGCTAGATTGGTTAAGCTTATGGGTGAAGCTGGAGAGTTTAGCACTGACTCCACAGAAAGCAGATTCCAGAGAGCTTCTGGGGTTCCTTGCAATGACCAGGTATGTTCAAACTTCTGTAGGTTCTCAGAGGTGTTAAAAGTTCTGTAAATAAACTGTTTAAATTTAGAACTGTAGTTATCTCTGTATTGCTGTGATAGGAGTCATTCAAATGGTGACCTGGTGAACACTTTAATGCTGATTGGAATGTAGAACAAGGAGGTAAGCATTTTGTGCAATGAGTCTTTAGGATATGAAACTGTGATATGAGTTTATAGTGGCTGATTCACTTGTGGCTTTCAAAAGAGGTAATTATCTGAATAGAAGACGGTAAATGTAGGAGAATGGGACAGGCTGAGTTCCTGTTGCACATGGATATGATGGGCTGATTGGCCATCTTCTGGGTCTGCAACCTATTGTTGATCAGGCATGTTATAAAGTAGAAGATTCACATCCTTCCCCTTACTAATAATTTCCTCGTGCTATAGGAGCAAGTGAAAACGGCCGGCCTTTAGGAGAGTGGGCACAGAAGATTGATTGAAGTCATTTGTCAGTCAGTGCCAGTGTCTCCATAAGCATCAGAGACAAGAAGGCAGAAGTAGAATGCGGTTCTGCAGGGAAGCTAGAGCCAATGTTTGCCATCTAATTAAGGAAGATGTGCAGAGACAGTTTAGCGTTTGCACTGCACTCATAATGACAGTGAAGGTCACCACTCAACTTCACTTTAGTGCTCATCAGTCAAGCTTGCTGCTCAGAGGCTGCGGCTGGAAGTGTGCGTGTTTGAAAGCTAGGGGTAGAAAGCACCAACTCATGGATGAACCCTTTTCTTCTTAAAATAACTTGTCAATATCTATTGTTTAAGATAATACCAGAGCATTGCTGAAATGAGAGGTGAGTTTAGTGAAGCGACAATTACAGATTCATATCAAAGGGAACTTCAGTCAGAAATAGCAAAAGTTTTCATTTTTGGCAGATGTATGTTGAACTGGTGGCGTATAATTGGGATAGATTGCTGCCAGAAAACCTTACTTCAATTTTTAAAAATAAAAAATACAGTCTCTGGTGGGAGACTATTTAAAAAAGAACAAAATCAAACTGTCAACAGAAATTTACCAAACTGGAACAGAAACTTATCAGAATCAAATCAAAGCATCTTCTGGGATGATGATGCTCCCAAAAAATGTAAGCCTGGGGTTCTGGATTGCTCGTCCTGTGACATTGCCACCATATCATTTCTACGCTTTTCTAAATCAAATTACCCCTCGTGGACACTGTAACAGAAATAAAATGTAACTGTCAATGGAAAGTTACAAAACCAGAGCGCAAACTCACTAAAATCAAATCAAAATAACACTGCCCAGGCACCTGTGGTATCCATTGTTCTGTAAAGGTCCATTGTGCCAATGGACACTGTTGTCCCTCTCCACAGAGACCCAAGCATGGACATGTCTGTGAAAGTGGGGCAGACAGTCAAACATGATAACACTGTCAATGGCCATTTTGGCCAGCCCTACGTGGAAGCCTTCCAACCTGTCCACTCCTCCCTGCACAGATGCCCTAGATCAGGAGCATAAGGCTGAAGTTCAACCAGAAAATTGAAGAGCAGCTCCTTGAGAAAGTTAAGGAAGGGGCTGTAAATGAAAACAATTTATTGAATATGAAAATGAGTTTCATTCAGGCCACAAAAGCTATATGTGTGGCCTTGTCTTAACAACAAGATGGGGTTTAGTGTACAATATCAATAGCCACAAATAGCATTGACTAGTTAGGCATAATAACCAAGGAGCCAGACATGATACATCTGCCTGCAATGGGACTTCATGTTAGACTGCTGCTTCATCACCCAGACATCATCATGTTGAGCGGAACGTAAAGCAGATTCAGCATGAACTCTGATGGAATATGATCTTATGCGATAATTGCAAAGCAACTTTTACCATGTCCCCAAAAGGGTTTGGGATAATCAGGAGGGCCATCTCTGTACACCAGTCATCTGATAAATGCTCCAACAATTAATACTCTAAATTCAGAAGATGATTCCAAAGAAGCCCTTATGTCCCAGCTTAAACCATTGTCAAAGAGAGATGGAGAAACCTGAGAGTAGGAACAGAATTTGGTGCAAGGAAGTTCAAAAGAAGGGCAATGATGTCAGTCCCTCATTGCATCATTATGAAGTTAAAAGGACAAACATATGCACAAAACACTGTGCACTTGTTTTCCAGAGTTAGTGTGTTTTGTTTTAAATCTACCAAGCAGCTGTATGCAATGTAAGTATTTACAAATATGTTTAAAAAAGTTTCCCTAATGATGTGAATTTGCGTGTGAAATAAAAATATTGCATTGATCTTCATGCTCATAAGGTCAAACTACAGAATGGCTATGTTTCCTAATATAGCCATGTGACTTCTTTTACCAGTCAATTTACCTTTATGGTATTTTATAGCAAATTCAAAATTCAACGTAATTGGAATTTTTTTTGCTGAGCTCCCAGGCTAACATGGTGACCAGTATGAATTTGCTTCTCTCTAAAATTTATGCAGATGTCAGCAAAATTATTCTGGACTGGATTCAAATTCTGGTCTTTAAGGTAAAAAGATGACACTGTGATACACTCATCCAAACCCAAATCCGTGTGGAGTGCCAATTTACTTCCACCCTCATACTATCAGTGTTTGTTTAGGTCATTGATTTTTTTTTTGAAAAGAACATTTCGGAGCATTGTTTAAAAATGGAAAATGCAGACGCCAAAGATTATTCAGTCTAAAATAACTGGGTCCCTACATTATAATTAAAATGTAAAGCTCTTTTCAGGAATGACTTAAATTATAAAAAATCACCCACATGAAAAGCTTTCTTTTTAAATCTGACCTTATTGGGCATGACAATGATATACCACAGGAGAAAATAAGTGACTATAAGCCAGACACTTCAGAAAAGCTGCCATCCCTTAAGGAGACATGTGCCAATCCCTAAAGACCTTGTGGCTTTCAGCAAGAGCTGTAAACCCCTGATTACGCAAGTCCCTGGGGGCTCGATGTTTACCGAGTCAGTTCACTGCCACTACCGCGGGGTCTCTCAACAAATCAGCACTATACCAGCTGTCAGGCACTGTAGGCTATTTGCTGAGCACACTTCAAAATTAGCTCTGATCAAAACCAAGTAGACAAATCCAGAAATATAAGGAGCCCACCTTTTATATAAAGAAAGGACTAAACCTAATGCATTATAAATTTGGTGAAATGCACAATACTTCTGAAACTGAAGAGTCTGGGTGTAACCCACTATTAACATTTATAGCGTAATTACATATCCCTGACGCTTTTGAAGCAACACTCACCCACTTATTTCTAAAGCAACAGTAAAGATATATGGTAAAGTCAAGATGAGTGAACACAAAATTAAAAATAACTCTGTACCTGATCCTTCATGTGCACAGCACACTGGTTGATTAATTGCTTTCCGCAGAGGGATGAGGCAATATGGAAGCCTCTGCTTAAGTAAATATCTTTTACAGCTAATTATTGGCTACTTTCATATGGTTTTGTATAAATACACTGGTGAGATGAATTTCATCCTTGACCAGATAAGTGATAGTCAATGAGCAGCTTATTGGTCAACCGTGTTTCCACAATGTGAAACGTTGCCTTACAAGAATTCATTCCTTAAAATCTGAAATGAACAAATCTGGTTTGTCAGTTTGAAGTGCATACCTTGTTAAAACAATTAGAAATTCATATTAACAATGATTTTTTTTCTGTTGCATTATTACCATTATTTCTTTATTCTGAAGTACATTTGTTTACTGCATTGATTTGAACTACAGACTAAAGATAGTAAGATGTAAAATTTCTAAATTTGAAACATGCTATTTGACATTGTCAAATGTTCTGAACTGTTTAGACCATCCCTGTGGATACGTGATCCATTGAAAGATCAATATGATAAGAATGAAGTGCAATAAGAAAAGAATATAGTCACAAATTAATTACTTTTCTCATAAAAGTAATCATCTCAGTTTTCACATTATTGAAACATCTCTGTAACACATCTGACCTTTTGGAGCAGCATTGCCATACAGTCCTATAAGTGGGTAGGTTATCATTGCCTTGTGATGATATCACAGAGCTATATATAAATAATAGTCGAGGCAGAGTTAAAAACGCTAGAACTTCAAACACTCAGCAAGATATATGAGACCAGACTATGACAAGGACAGACAAAAAAAGATGGATTAACCCTTGGACCTAATGTAACTATAAGTCAGAGTCTGGTATTTGGTTATCATTTATAGCAGTGTTTAGTATTAATGCATAATGAATAGTTGATTTGAAGTCTAAGTCTGGAGACAGTTTTTGACTTTGCTTTCTTGTTAGTCAGTCTGGAAAGAACCCAAATTCAGTGTGGCATCAAACAACACGACAAGATAAACAAGCCCATTTCATTTTGATGGATTTTTACAACAGACCAGAGATCCACCAACTTCAGTGACAATTCAATCCCAATTTGCAACAAATTCAGTTCCTGCGGTGCTCGATAAATCTAATTAACAGCTGCAATGGCAGGTTATTTTTGGAAAGTGCACTGATTCTAGGAAAAATCTTGGCCTAAATTCTTTTGCATTTCTTTCCTGAAATCCTCAGCTCGGATTTGAAGTTTATGCCTTCTTGTTTTAGATTGAATGGATGTGCTGTAGTGAGAAGTTTTCCTGCCTCCAAATCAGATGTTTTGGGGACTCGCTGGCTAAGGAAGGTGTTCACACCGTGATAAAGTAGGTTGAGTCTCAAAGTTCCAGTGGTAAAAACAGGAAGGATTCAAACGATGGAAAGAAAATTGGAGCCTTTACCTAATTAGATACTTATAACTCCAGCCGATGACATGCACTAAAAGTTTATATTGCCACAGAAGCTGAAGATTCCTTGTGAGGAGCCAGTTGGCTCAGTTGGCTGAATGCAAGAATGCAACCATCATGTCAGAGAAGAACTGACTGTATTCCTAAAACTAACCAATATTCTATGAGATCCTATGTAAGTCCTAAATAATCAAAAGCAGTACTGGTGTTAATAGCCACAACCGCATATAATTTTTTTTATAATGCCAGATTTTTTTGCAGTGGTTTACTTCCAATAAAGTGATCAATGGATGAGTAAACCACTGAAATCTTGAAATTTGTGTTACCTAGTTTTATTACCTTCTTAATCAATGTTGGACATTCAACATAGTTTGTATTTCATAGCATGTAGCTAGTTATTAAGTTAAATAAAAATTAATTTAGAATGTGTAAGGCTGGCTTTGGTTTTCTGCAATTCCACAAAGATGAAGCGAAGCCAATCAGAAACATGAACACTTTATATGACACCTTGATAACAACCAGAACGTTTTTATTTCTGATGTGCTATTTACTATTAATTGGGTTTCCTTTCTGTAGAAAGAAACAAATCAGATCATTAATCTTCCATGAATGAATGTCAATACATGCATCAGTTTTTTTTTAAAATAAATATGTTCTCCATGGAGACGGTCCCTGCTGGTTCCCGTCTTCTCATCTGAAAAGGGTTATATTCACTAGGGAGCTTTCATGGAAAAACATTGTTCCAATCTGCCAGACCTAAAAGACAATGGATCTCTGCATGAGATTCAACAAGCATAAAGGGCTGCATGTCAGACCTTCTGGCCTTGTACATGTTAATGATTTAGGAGCCTCATTTGAGCTGTTTCAGTTTTGTCTGTATACTGGCAAACATGAGAGATGAATGGGTCATTGGAGAAATTACCAACCTGAGATCTAAATCAGATTATGCATAAATTTTAACATTTTGGCTCATCTCTAAATTTATTTGCAGGGTCCATTTACCGTGACAAATAAATGATTCTATCCGATTGTATGGTGCAAGTCACAATTTTTCTTGGCTTCTGCAGATAAATACTCCCCAGCCAACGTGCAAGATTAATAATGAGCAAATTTCTTTGGACTGGAAAGGATAGGAAGTTGGTAAAAAAAATCACATTTATTATCAGTTTTAAACTGTTCTATCCAGATTATTGCAAGAAAGGAAATAATTCTGTAGCACAAAATCATAACTTCGCTGCTAAAGGTAATCAATCCATACCTGGTGAAATATTTAATATTTTTATATTTAGGTTAAAAAAAATCCACAACATGACCAGCTAGGGTGCAAAACTGATCAGAAAATCTTCAATATACTGCCTGTAATCATCTCAAGCTTTTTAATTTTGACTTTTTTACTTCTGTACTCAGCTTGAGGCAAATGCCTGCTCTATATTTAAGCCCCTTTTCCTACTCTAACGTTTATTGTTTCCACTGTAAAGAGAGAGGGGAGTTAATTATATGTATAGAGCTCAGGAGGAAGGCGCTTGGTCTATTGTGTGCCAGCTCTTTTAAAAGAACTCCAGGTAGAGTCCCTCAAATCCAGCCACTGATATTGTTTTGCTCATTCATTGATTTTAATTGAGTGACAGTTGGGACTTGAAGCTGAGCTCACAGATGGCGAGACCAATTCTGTGCCAGAAGAATCCATTTACCAAATCAGAATTATTATGGTGCAGCAGGAGGCCAATCGGCCCATCACGCCTGCATTGGCTCAATTATCTACTGCCAATCTCCTGCCTTTTCCCCATATCCCTGCACACCATTATATCCAAAACAAATCCAATGCCCTCTTGAATGCCTCAGTTGAACCTGCATCCATCAGGCAGTGCACTCCATACCCTAACAACGCACTCTGTGAAAATGATATTTCTGACATTTTGCACCATGTTTCATTTGCAAATCACTTTAAATCTAAGCTCTCTTGTTCTTGTTCTTTTTACAAACTGAAACAGCCTTGCCCTGATTACTCTGTCCAACCTGCTTATGCTTTTGAAAATCTCAAACAGATCTCTCCAAAGAGAACAGTCACAAATTCTTCAGTCTAACCTCATAACTAAATTTCTCATGCCTGGAACCATTTTTCTGCACTCTTTCCAATGCATTTGCACCTTTCCTATGAAAGTAAGTAAAATCACCTATAGCCCCACTCATTTACAGAGACATAACCGGTGGTGGTTTAACCCGGTGGTCACCATGCCTCGAACAAGGGTCAAGGTTGGGAAGGGGGATCTTCATGGTGCAGGAATTGAACCCACACTGTTGGCATTACCCTACTTCACAAACCAGGCAACTGAGCTAACTGATCCCCAATCTATTTCATAATATGGCACCCACAACTATACACAGTACATGTGTTAGGTGATGGCCTAGTAATATTATCACTAAACCATTAATCCAAAGATCCAGGTAATGTTGTGATGATCTGGGTTTGAATCTTGCCATGGTATAGGGTGGAATTTGATTTCAATAATGGTCTGGAAGTAAGAGTCTAATGATGACTATGAAACCATTGCCTGATTGTCAGGAAAAGAAACCCATTGGTTTCACTAATATCCCATAGAGAAGGAAATCTGGCATCCTTACCTGGCCTATCCTATATATGACTGCAGATCTACAGTAATGTGGGTGACTCTTAACTGCCCTCTTGGCAATTAATTGCTTGTCCAGCCAGTAACACCCATATTCCATAAACAAATTTAAAAAGAAACTCCAGCTGAGCTTGAACAAACTTATACAAGTTTAACATCACCTCCGTGCTCTTGATCACTAAGCCCCTTATTAATAAAGCCAAGAACACTATGCTTTTAAGCAGGTAATACCTTATACTAAACTACAACATTAAGTTTAATGGATAAATCAGTTAGGGTCCTTCTTTTCCTCATCGCACTATGGCAGGCAGCCATTTTAGCCTCAACAATAAATTGGTAAATTTTGCAACTGTTACAAATAAACTTATGCTATCTCAATAATATTAAGCGATTGCAGGAAGAGCCAATTGAGGACAGCATGGCAGTCAAGTGCCAGTTTTACTCACTTAATAATCTAGATCCCTGAACTAATGCTCCAGACAAAAACTCAAATCCCACCAAGGTCGCTGAGGGAATTTAAATTCAATTATTTAATATATCCCTAATATCATCGTAGTTTAATTAACAATTGCAAAATCAGTGAAGTATCACTAAAACCCATCTGGTTGATTAATATCCTTCAGGAAAGGAAAAGTACCCTCTCACTTGGTCTGGCAATTTAAGACCAAACAATGTGGTTGCCTCAGAACTGACTTAACAAGCCATTCCTTTAGTGTTAGCTCTCCACAACATACTCAAGGACAATTGGGCAGCACGGTGGCACAGTGGTTAGCACTGCAGCCTCACAGCGCCAGAGACCCAGGTTCAATTCCCACCTCAAGCGACTCTCTGTGTGGAGTTTGCACATTCTCCCTGTGTCTGCATGGGTTTCCTCCCACGATCCAAAAATGTACAGGTTAGGTGAATTGGCCATGGTAAATTGCCCGTAGTGTTAGGTGAAAGGGCAAATGTGGGGGAATGGGTCTGGGTGGGTTGCAGGTCGATGTGCACTTGTTGGGCCGAAGGGCCTGTTTCCACACTGAAATCTAATCTAAATTGGATGCAGGCACTTAACGCTGGTCTTGCCACTGACATTCATCTGAAGAATTAATTTTTAAAAAGATATAAGAAGTTTTAAATTAAATGAACAAATGAGAATTGATTCACGTTAACTCCCTGACAGAATTTACCTGTGGTTTGTATAACTGCATGCCTAGACATGCTATGACACATACCTCCAGGATTTATGAAACAAATACTAGGACCTTCCGGCCCAGAGATACAGACACTAACATTGCACTAAAAAAACCCTGTGACTATTAGACTAAGGCTGAAAGCTGCCTAATTTTCATACTTCACAGCACAGATTCAGATATTTTAAACAATGTGTTGAACTGTGTTATGGCATGCCTCTGGAATAGGTGAAATCTGAACCTGGCTCTCCTACTCAGAGGTAGGGAACACAACCTCTGCACTACAAGAGCCCAAGAGCCTGTAGTAATGTGCGTCCATTAAGATGCAGGTTACTACAATTTTTATTAGTATTTAGTAACTAATCATGTGACCAGAAAAGCCTTTATTTTAATTCCACTAGCTCTACTGAATTCCACATGCTGAAGAGACTGGAAACTGTTGCCTGACTGGCTCACATTTTATATCACAACGTGGACTGGATTCAGTGTTCCATTGCTGTTTTGCTTTAAAATTCTTTCCTATGTGGGGCTTTACAACTATTGACAGTGATTATACGTTTGGCATAGGCTAGCGTTTAAATTTCAGATCTTTCCTTCTTTTAAATTGAGTTCATATTTCACCATCCGCCATGGTTGGATTTAAACCGCTGACCCCAGGACATTAACTTTCAGCCTTTAGATTACACTAGTCTAGCAACACTACCTCCAGGTCATCATGCACAATCCTACAGTTATAGTGCCAGAAATGACCTGCAAAGTATGTTATTCCTTCCACTGTTCAGTACAGCTCATAGTGAGGCATCATATTGAAGACTTTTCCTGGAAATGATGATAGATCTGTGAGAAATCTCCAGCTGTGGTAACACTGAAATATTTACTAAAGAAACTGCTCTAGATTCAGTCACTCAACCACTATTGCCAGTGGGCATCAAATTCACTGCAACCCTTGATTGTTATGCTTGGCTTCTTCCAAGGGTGGTCTGAAAATGAGTAGACTTCCTATAAATATATGTGAAAAGTGCATTGGTTCAGGGAACAATTAGTATCAACTCAAAGCCAAATTTATTTTATGTTGGTGCAAAACCTTTTGCACAAATCAGGTGCCAACGTCCAAACTGATTCCCAAGCACTGCTTCTTGTCCATGTCAGATTGCTTCATTTGCATTAACTGCAGGGCTCATCTACATTGATTCACATCAATGCAGCTGTAATATAAATGTACCAGGAGGTCACAGTTACATCTTCAGCAGCGTCAAAAACTTCTTCATACCACAACCGAGTAGAACAGCACAATTCTAAAAGGTCTGTTTTAATTCTTCCAGAATAACAAGGTCCTATCATCCTTCCACTGGGCTAAATTATTATCTGTGCACTGGAATCTTTTGAAGCCTTCATGGCTTCCAGCATTCCCCTGAACCCTTACTGCACAGAGATATTCAATAGCTTCAGGACTTTTCTGAGTTGCAGTTACACCACGCCCATGTGGTTCAATAGCCTATTAATTAATTGGAGGCTTCTTTCAAGTCCTTCACAGTCCCTCGTATTTCCTTGAGTCTTCACAGAACTCGTGCAGTTCGGTTCAGTTGACTATTGTTTAGTAGCTCACAGCAGCCCTGCCAAACGTTTAGTCTTCTCTCCCTCTCTCACACAGACACACAGACACACACACACACACAAACACACACACACACACACACACATACACAGACACACACACATACACACACACACAGCACCTTTGAACTTTGGGGCACCTCTTCAGTGACCCCTGCACTGTCCTTGAGTAGCCTATTGAAAGTTTTGCAAAAGGCCCCATTCCTTTTGTAGGCAGAATTAAATATAGCTGATATTTCTAAACATTTAAACGAGGAAGGTTTGGAACTGTCTGTACTCCTGATTATTACAATATTCACCAATTTCTGGCTCCTACAGCACAAATTGGCCAAATAGCCTGCTTCCACAACACAGGGATTCTATGATTCTACGCACCATTGTCTTAATAAATGTGCCAGGGAAGGTGTTAAAATCCATTACTAAGTAGAATATAGTAGGATATATAGATAATGATATGATCAGGCAGAGCCAACATGACTTTCTGAAAGAGAGTCTAATTTAACTAATTTCCTGGAGTGTTTTGATGAAGTAGATTCTCAGCAAACAGAGGGGAACCAATAGACATAGTGCACTTGGATTTCTAAAAGACGTTTGATATGGCTCCAAAACAACATTTGCTGCACAAGATAAGAGCATAAAGTGTAGGTGTAACCTATTAGCATTGATAAAGGATTGGTAAACTGTCAGGAAACAGAGAACAGGAATAAATAGCTTGGCAAACTGTACCCAGTGGGTGTGCCACAAGAATTAGTGGTGTTGCCTCATCAACTATTTACAATCTGTATCAATAATTTGGATGAGAGGACCAAACGAATGGAAGCTAAATTTGCTGATAACGTAAGATAGGTAGAAAAGTAAGTTGGCCTAACCAATGTCCTGTACAGCCACTACATGTCCTCCCAACTCCTATACTCAATGTACTGACTAATGAAGGCAAGGATACCAAACACCTTCTTCACTATCCTATCTACCTGCGACTCCACTTACAAGGAACTATGAACCTACACTCCAGGGGCTCTTTGTTCAGCAACACTCCCCTGGACCTTGTCATTAAGTGTATAACTCACGCTCTGATTTGCCTTTCCAAAACACAGCTCCTCACATTTATCTAAATTAAACTCATCTGTCACTCCGTGGCCCCTTGGCCCATCTGATCAAGACCCCATTGTACTCTGTGGTAACCTTTTTCACTATCCATTACACCGCCAATTTTGGTATCATCTGCAAACTTACTAACTATATCTGCTTTGTTATATAAATGACAAAATGCAGTGGACCCAACACTGATTCTTGTGGCACACCGCTGGGCAGAGGCCTCCAGTCTGAAAAGCAACCCTCCACCACAAACCTCTGCCTTCTACCTTCAAGCCAGTTCTATATCAAAATGGCTAGTTCTCCCTCTATTCCATGTGATCTAATGTTGCTAACCAGTCTACCATGCGGAACCTTGTTGAAAGCCTTTCTTAAGACCACATATATCACGTCCACCGCTCTGCCCTCATCAATCCTCTTTGTTACTTCTTCAAAAAACTCAATCAGGTTTGTGAGACATGATTTCCCATGCACAAAGCCATGTTGACTATCCCTAATCAGTCCTTACCTTTCCAAATACATGTACATCCTGTCCCTCAGGATTCCTTCCAACAACTTACCCACCATCCATGTCAGGCTCACCAGTCTATTGTTCCCAGGCTTTTCCTTACACCTTTCCTTAAATTGTGGCACCACATTAGCCAACCTCCAGTCTTCCGGCACCTGACCTATGACTATTGATGATACAAATATCTCGGCAAGGGACCCAGCATACACTTCCCTAGCTTCCCACAGACTTCTAGGGTACACCTGATCAGTACTGGGGATTTATCCACCTTTATGCATTTTAAAATGCATTGGCACCTCCTCCTCTATAATATAGACATTTTTCAAGATGACACTATTTATTTCCCTACATTTTTTAGCTTCCATGTCCTTCTCCACTGTAAACACTGATGCAAAATGCTTGCTTAGTATCTCCCCCATTTCCTACGATTCACACATAAGCAGCCTTGCTGATTTGTAAGGGACCATATTCTCTCCCTAGTTACCCTTTTGTCCTTAATGTATTTGTAAAGACCTTTTGGATTCTCCTTAACCCTATTTGCCAAAGTTATCTCATGTCCCTTTTTTGCCCTGCTGATTTCCCTCCTACTGCTTTTATACTCTTCTAAGGAATCCTTGATCTCGGCTGTCAAAACCTCAATCTTTCTGGTCATCCAGGATTCCCTTCATCTACCAGCCTTGCCCTTCATCCTAATAGGAACATACTGTCTCTAGACTCTCATTTCTCATTTTTGGAGGCTTTTTATTTTCCATCCATCCCTTTTCTTGCAAAAATCTGCCCCAATAAACTTCTGTAAGTTCTTGCTTAATATCATCAAAATTGGCCTTCCTCCAATTTAGAACTTAAACTTTTAGATCTAATCTATCCTTTTCCATCACTAGTTTAAAACTAATTTTATGGTAAGAGGAGAAAGATTTAAAAAGGACCTAAGGAGAAGCTTTTTCACACAGAGGGTGGAGCATGAATGGATTGAGCTGCCAGACGAAGTGGTGGAGGCTGGTACAATTGCAATATTTAAAAGGCATTTGAATGGGTATATAGATAGGAAGGGTTTAGAGGGATATGGACCAAATGCTGGCAAATCGAGCTAGATTAATTCAGAATATCTGGTCAGCATGGATGAGTTGGACTGAAGGGTCTGTTTCCATGCTGTACAGCTCTATGACTGTAAGGAACAATGCAACTTTGGTTTCACACTTTCTGACAAGTACCCCAGCAAGGATAACAGTTGTTGATCTCAGCTTTGGAAGTTATCAGAGTTAATGATTGTTCAAGAAGAGGAATAGAGACAATCCTGGCAATTATAGACCTTTGAGCCTTACTTCGGTTGTAGGTAAAGTGTTGGAAACGTTATAAGAGATAGGATTTATAATCATATAGAAAGGAAAACATTGATTAGGGATAGTCAACATGGTTTTGTGAAGGATAGGTCATGCCTCACAAACCTTATTGAGTTCTTTTGAGAAGGTGACCAAACAGGGTAAAGCAGTTGGTGTGGTGTATATGGATTTGATCAGGTTCCCCATGATAGGCAATTGCACAAAATATGGAGGAATGGGATTGAGGGTGATTTAGTGATTGGATCAGAAATTGGCTAGATGAAAGAAGACAGAGGGTGGTGTTTGATGGGAAATGTTCATCCTGGAGTTCAGTTACTAGTGGTATACCGCAAAGATCTGTTTTGGGGCCGCTGCTGTTTGTCATTCTTATAAATGACCTGGATGAGGGCATAGAAGGATGGGTTAGTAAATTTGCTGATGACACTAAAGTTGGTAGAGTTATAGATAGTGCTGAAGGATGTTGTAGGTTTCAGAGGGACATAGATAAGCTGCAGAGCTGGGCTGAGAAGTGGCAAATGGAGTTTAATGTGGAAAAGTGTGAGGTGTTTCACTTTGGAAGGAGTAGCAGGAATACAGATTGCTGGCTAATGGTAAGATTCTTGGTAGTGTAGATGAGCAGAGATCTCGGTGTCCATGTCCATAGATCCCTGAAAGTTGCCACCTACGTTGATAGGGCTATTAAGAATGCATACGGTGTGTTACCTTTTATTAGTAGAGAGATTGAGTTTCAGAGCCATGAGGTCATGCTGCAGCTGTACAAAACTCTGGTGCGGCCGCACTTGGAGTATTGCATACAGTTCTGGTCACTGCATTGTAGGAAGGATGTGGAAGCTTTGGAAAGGGTTCGGAGGAGATTTACTAGGATGTTGCCTGGAATAGAAGGAAGGTCTTCTGAGGAAAGGCTGATGGAGTTGAGACTGTTTACGTGAGAGAGAAGAAGGTTGAGAGATGACTTAATTGAGACGTATAAGATAATCAAAAGGTTAGATCGGGTGGACAGTGAGAGCCTTTTTCCTCAGATGGTGATGGCTAGCACGAGGGGAGATAGCTTTAAACTGAAGGGTGATAAATATAGGACAGATGTCAGAAGTAGTTTCGCTACTCAGAGAGTAGTAGGGGTGTGGAATGCACTGCCTGCAACAGTATTAGACTCGCCTGTGTAAGGGCATTTAAATGGTCATCGGATAGGCATAAGGACGAAAATGGTATAGTTTAGGATAGATGGGCTTTGAATTGGTTCCACAGGTTGGCACAACATTGAGGACTGAAGGGCCTTTACTGCGCTGGAATGTTCTATGTTCTACATTCTTATGATGTATGTTAAATTATTTTGGTTACAAAATGATTGTTCATCTACGATCATCTCCTTGTAAAATGTTCCATCACATATACGTATCCTCAAATTCTGTGCAGTCTGCCTCGATGCTTTATTTGCCTCTCGCTAAAGCACTGTCCCCACCTGAGAGCGCAGATGCCAAAAATTTTCTCTTGGTTCAGATGTTTAATGTCACAGTTCATAGTTAGAGCATAGAGAATAATGTCGCAATTAGAGCATAGAACCTCTGCGTTGTCAAATGTTCTGTAAGCCAAGACATAGCAACTACAAACAATAAAAAAGGAATTGCTATTATTTCCACAGATGTTTCTTTAAGAATCAATCAAAATATCGATCTCCCAAACAACGTGCTCACAAGTTGAATGAGATTGATCACTGCCACAACCAACAGACTGTGCTTCATGGGAGTGAGCAGACCAACTGTAGAGCCTCTGCTCTCGATGTTGGGCATCCATGGAAGAGAGGCTGTTTGTATGACTTCTGGAAGTAGATTCCTGATATGCCTTCATTGACTTCAGGATATCATTCTTCATCCTCGAAAACTTCATAGAGTCATAGTCATAAATCCATTCAGCACGGAAACAGACTCTTCAGTCCAATTAGTCCATGCCGACCATGCTCCCAAACCAAATTAGTCCCACTTCTCTTAACCACCCTGTCTAATGGTGTATGTACTTGAAACTCAAGTTCTCTCTGCTCTCAAACACTACACCGGGCCCTACCATTAATTGTATAAGTCCTGCTCTAGTTTGTTTCACCATCATTTTGGCCCATATCCATCCAAACTTTTCCTATTCATGTACCTTTCCTAATGTCTTTTAAATGTTATAACTATATCTGCAACCATTACTTCTTGTGACAGTTCATTCCACATTTGAACCACTTGCTTTGTAAAAAAGTTGCCCCTTATGTCCTTTTCAAACCTTTCTCGTCTCATCTTACAAATATTGCCCTTAGATTTGAACTCTCCAACCTGAGGGAAAAAAGACCCATGCCATTCGCCTTACTTTTACTCCTCATCATTTTATAAACATCTCTAGGATCACCCCTCAATTTCCTATGCTCCAGTGAAAAATGTCCCAGCCTATCTTTCTAAATTATGCCTTCCATTCCAGCAACATCCTGGTGAATCTGTTATGAACCCTCTCTAATTTAATAATATCTTTCCTATAGCAGGGCAACTAGAACTGTACACAGTACTCCAGAAGAGGCCTCAGCAATGTTCTGTACAACCTCACCATGACATTTCAACTCCTAAACTCAAAAGGCTAAGCAATGAAGACAAGCATGCCAAGCATCCTGTCTACATATGACACAAATGTCAAAGAATTATGTATTTGAAACTTGAGGTCTCCCCGCTCTACAACACTACACAGGACCCTACCATTAATTGTATAAGCCCTACCTTGGTTTGTTTTACCAAAATATAATACCTTGAATTTATCCAAATTAACCTCCATCTGTCACTCCTTAGCCCATTGACCCAATTTTTCACTGCTCACCATACCACCACTTTTGGTGTCATCAGCAAACTTACTGACCATGTCTCCTTAATTGTCATCCAAATTGTTCATATAAATGACAAACAAAAGAGTACCAATCCCTGTGGATCAGCGCTAGGCCAAAAAACAACTCTCTACCACCACCGCCACCTGTTTCCTAGCATCAAGCCAATTTGAATCCCATGTGATCTAACTTTACTAATTAGTCTACTACATGGAACCTTATGAAAGGTTTACTAAAGTCCATATAGACAATGTCTATTGCTTCTGCCCTCATCAATCCTTCTGGTTACTTCCTCAAAAAAATACAATCACTGTGTCATCAATCTGACTATCTGATCTCACTATCACAGGGAGTGGTACAACGAACCAGCAGAGTTAATGTAAAGTTGCCATAATGGAGTCATAGAGTTATACAGCACGGAAACAAATGCTTTAGTCCAACTAATTCATGCACGATTTCCCTCGCACAAAGCCATGCTGACAATACTTAATCAGTTTTTCCCTCTTTAAATGCACATAAATCCCATCTTTCAGAATCTCCTCCAACAATGTACCCACCACCGATGTCAGACTCACATATCTATAATCCCAAGGCTTCTTCATACAGCTTTTCTTAAATAAAGACACAACGTTAGTCACCCTCCAGTCCTCTGGCACCTCTCCGGTGTTTATAGAATCTGCAATTATCTCTGCTAGGTGCCTTGCAATTTCTTCTCTAATTTCCCACCATGTCCAGGGATAGACTTATTCTGATTCTGAACACATTTCCACTGTTATGTTTCATAAGACCTTCAGCATTTCTTCTTCTGTAATATGAACTGTTTTCAAAACATCAATATTTACTTCCCTGAGTTCTCTAATGTCCATTTCTTTCTCCACAGGAAAACCTGATGCAAAATATTACTTTAGTATCTGTCCCATCTCCTGAGGTTCAACACAAAGATGACCTCATTGATCTTTAAGGGGTCCTATTGTCTTCCTAGTTGCTCTTTAGCTCTTAATGTACTTGTGGAATCTCTTAGGATTGTCTTTAACCTTATCTGCCAAGGCTATTTAATTTCCCATTTTTGCCCTTCTGATTTCCCTTCTAAGAATGTCCCTTTACCCTTCATACACATCAAGAGATTCATTTGATCCCAGCTGTCTTCAACAGCATCTAACAACAGCATGGAGTCAGCAAAGGTGAGCCAAGGGTGTCTGTCTGAGATAACTTCATCACTGTTGAAACTTTATTGCTGGAACAGCACAGCAGGTCAGGCAGCATCCAGGGAACAGGAGATTCGACGTTTCGGACACAGGCCCTTCTTCAGGAATAACTCCATCACTCACTATCGTATAAAACTTCTGTGAGCATCACTGGCTACTACCTCAGAGTCTTACAGGTATACTCTTATTGCTCAGGTCCAGGTACAGACACAACTTTTTCACACAGCGGGTGGTTTGTATATGGAATGAACTGCCAAAGGTGGCATTAAAGGCGAGTACAGTGACAGCATTTAAGATATTTGGACAGTTGCACGAAGAGGAAAGATTTAGATAGATATGGGCCAAATGCAGGCAAATGGGACTAGTTCAGTTTAGGAAACCTGGTCAGCATGGATGTGTTGGACTAAAGCATTTGTTTCCGTGCTGGATGACTCTATGACTCCATTATGGCAACTTTACATTAACCCTGCTGGTTCGTTGCACCACTCCCTGTGATAGTGAGATCAAATAGTCAGATTGATGACACAATAGACAGTAAAGAAGGTTTTCTAAGATTACAAAGAGATTTTGATCAAATGGGTCAATTGGCTGAAAAGTAGCAGATGCAATTAAATCTGGATAAATGTGAGGTACAACAAAGATAGGGCTTATACAATTAATTAGGAGGAGAAAGTGAGGGCTGCAGATGCTGGAGATCAGAGCTGAAAATGTGTTGCTGGAAAAGCGCAGCAGGTCAGGCAGCATCCAAGGAACAGGAGAATCGACGTTTCGGGCAGAAGCCCTTCTTCAGGAAGGGCTTATGCCCGAAACGTCGATTCTCCTGTTCCTTGGATGCTGCCTGACCTGCTGCACTTTTCCAGCAACACATTTTCAGCTTATACAATTAATTGTAGGGTCTTAGGTAATATTATAGAACAGAGGGACCTAGGGGTGCAAGTACATAATTCTTTGAAGTTTGTGTCACATATGGACAGGGTGGTTAAAAAAGATGTTTGGCACGCTTGCCTTCATTGCTCAGTCCTTTGAGATGGAGTTGGAAAGTCATGTTGAGATTGTACAGGACATTGGTGAGGCCTCATCTGGAATACTGTGTCCAGTTCTGGTCACCCAGTTATAGCAAGGATATTATGAAGCTGCAGAGAGTTCAGAAAAGATTTACAAAGATGTTGCTGGGTATGGAAGGTTTGAGTTATAAAGAAAGCCTGCATAGGCTGGGACGTTTTTCACTGGAGCATGGGAAGATGAGTGGCAAACTTATAGAAGCTTATAAAATCAAAAAGGGTATAGATAGAGTTAATGGTAGTTGTCTTTTCCTGAGGGTGTGAGATTTCAGACTGGTGGGCATATTTTATGGTGAGAGGAGAAATTTTTGAAAAGGCACGAGGGGCAAATGCTTTACACAGGACCTGAGGAAGTGGTGGATGCGGCTATAATATTTAAAGGGCATTTGGATATGAAAGGTTTGGAGGGATATGGGCCAGGCACAGGCAGATGGGACTAGTTTAGTTTGAGATTATATTCGGCATGGGCTGGTGGGACTGAAGTGTCTGTTTCCGTGCTGTATGCTTGTATGACTCCATGACTCTATGACTTGGGCTGTTTACTTAACCTGCCTTTCAGACACAGATTTACTTAGGGCTTTCAAAGCAAACGTAAAGAGATGCTAAGCAATGTAATTCTAGGTAAATCAGCTGGAGTAACAAAACACAGCAGTATTTCCAACATTGCCCCAACAATGCTCACCCCAACTCTGCCTTGTTCACTATCTTCATCTCAGCAGTGTCCAGCAACTCTGTCATTTCCACCTATCCAGGCAGCATCAGGAGGTGGAGAGATTGACGTAACCCAAAATGTTGTCTTCTCCACCTCCGGATGCTGCCTGGCTTGCTGTGTTCATCCAGCCTCCAGCCTGTCTACTTTAGATTCCAGCATTTGCAGTTTTTTTGTCTCATTTCCACCTATTCAGCAATGTTCACCACAGCCTACCACCACCATCCTTCTCATACTGCATTCGATCCGACCATCAACTCCTATACTCAATGCTCTGACCAATGAAGGCAAATGTGCCGAATCCCTTCTTCACCACCTGTGACTGAATGAACCATGTATCTGTACTCCTAGGTCTCTCTGTTTGATAACACTTCTTAGGGCACTATCATTAACTATGTAAGCCCTATCTTTGTTCGACTTACCAAAATGCAACACCTTATATTTATCCAAATTAAACTCCATTTGCCACTTCTCAGCCCATTGGCAGAGCTGATCATGATCCTGTTGTAACTGATCATAGGCTGCTCTCCTATTAGATAGATACAATTGGTGGAGGTTTAACCTGAGGGTCACCTTACCTCAAGTGAGAGGAGAGGTTGAGAAAGAGAGCCCTTCATGATAATCTCAGCTAGTGTGGGGATTGAATCCATGTTGCTGGTATCATGCTGCATTGCAAACCAGCCTACCAGCTGACTGACCCATAAGGTAGAGTTCAAGCAACAATCAGGAATTTTAAAACTTGGCATATAGGTTCTGTGCTTGTGTGAATGTCAGAACTGCCTCAGGTTTTTGAGGAACATCAGTAACTCCAGTTGAGCCATTAACTGCCACCCCATAATCGTAAAATTCAAATCTAATTGTGACACTTCCTGATTGATTGCTCTGTGATGAGAATGTTCCAGAATGTCAAGCAGGGGAAACCTCATTTTCCCAATTTCTTGAAGCAAAACGTCTTTGCTACATCTGGTTGAATGAGCTTAATGCGATTGTAAATTTCTCAAACTGATCGCCAGCAAAAAAAAACCATGCTGTCTATTATCCAGTGCATTTCCCAGCCCTGAATCAGTGAACTCCTTGTCACTATAAAATCCCCACCAAGAACTGGTTGTGAATGTCTAATTAGGTTCCAAATAGAAGCGGCCATAGAAAGAAAGACTTGTATTTCTAAAATGCTTTTCAGCACTTTCCAATGCTCTTCACAGCCAATAAAGTCCATTTACAGTGTAATCACTTTATGATGTGGGAAATGTAGCAGCCAATTTGCACAAAGCAATGGCAGTCTCACAAACAGAAACGAAATAATGAAAACATAGTCTGTTTTCTCTTTGATGATGTCAGTTACAAGATAATAATTGATTACAGCAATGAGGAGAAATCCTTTGCTCTTCTTTAAAAATTATGGTGGCTTTTTCTTAAAATCCACCCGAATTGTCACCTAAGGGTTAAGGTTTTGTCCAAAAAAAGACTTAACTGTATGCACAACTGGCTGAATAATGCTCTAATTGTTAAAACATCGTAAATAGAAAACATACCTCACGGTGCCTCAAATCATTTTTCAGAAAATCTTGAAAGATTATTATGACATGAGTTGAATGCTCCTGTTCCCGTGCTTAGTAGAAACAGGGGGGTACAAGAAGTTACTTTTTGTTAAATCCTGGTTTTATTTTCTATATCTATGTTAAAAATCACGATAGTTTTACCAGGACATAGGGCTGCTCTCTCATGTAGGAATTGAACCCACACCATTGGCATTACTCTACATTCAAACCAGCCATTCAGCCAACTGAACTAACAAAAATAAAGGGTTGGTTTCGCTCAGTCAGGTGGACAGCTGGTTTACTATTCAGCGTGATACCAACAGCATGGGTTTAATTCCCACCCTGGCTGAGGTTACTAGAAAGCATTCTCATTCTCAACCTCTCTACTTCCCTCAAGTATGGAGAGCATTGGACACTGTGCTATGACAATATTTCAGCAATACTGAAGACTTGTGCTGAGGAACTACCCGCACCTGAGCTTAGCTGATCCAGCACCACTGACATCTAGCCAGAAGTGTGAAAAATTGCCCATGTATGTATTGTTCACAAAATCCAGGACAAATATAACTCGGCCAGTCATCAGTCTAACAGTTTACTCTTGATCATCAGCAAAGTGATGGAATCGGTTGGCAACAGTACCATTAAAAGGTAAAAACAATGACTGCAGATGCTGGAAACCAGATTCTATTAATCATTAATCTACTCACTGTTCCCCAGTTTGGGTTCTGACAAGGCCCACTTAGCTCCTGACTGCATTACAGCCTTGGTCCAAATATGGACAAGAGTGCTGAATTCCAGAGGTGAAGTCAGAAGCCTGCCCTTAACTTCAAAGCAGCATTTGACTGTGTGCGCTATTAAGAAACCCCAGCAAAATTGGTGTCAATGGGAATCAGGTGGAAATCTCTCCTCTGGCTGGTTATTGGAGGTCAATCATCACAACAGGAGGTGTCCTCGACCAAGCCACCTTCAGCTGCTGCTCTCAATCTCTCCTCCTTTACTTCCCTCACGCCATACATTCTTTCTGTCTCCCTCACGTTCTCTCCCTCTCAGATGCACACACACACTCTCCCTTTGTTGGATTCCCTGTTTGTGGTTTGCAGGCCTTCTGATCAACTCAGTCATCCAAATGGATCTTTGTTGCCCGTACCGACCAGGAACTCAGAGTCTGTTTCTAAACACTGGCCCAAGGAATGTCTCTTCGCTTGCATTCTCTATCCCTCATTCCCCTTTCACTGTTGTTGTTAGTGCTGGTGGTGCAAAGGCCTCAGCATGAATAAAATGACGTCTGTTTTCACATTTCACTGATCATCCAACCCAGTGGCCTTCTGTGTCCCACATTTTCTGCTGAAGGTTTACATATGAGCCTATCAGCAGCGAATGTGGGAGACAAATGGTCACTGATTGAAGCAATATCTCTTTGCAGAATCTTTCAGTTGTCATTCCTGTGCTTGGAAACGGGCTGGATAGGACCCTTTGGTTGGTAGCCTGTTGGACAAATCTGGTCCATTGAATGCGACGGGGAGTTTAGAAGATTGCAAAATGCCTGATTAAAAGCTGAGTTGCTGTTCCTCAAACTTGTGTTAAGTTTTACTGGGATGGTGCAATTGGCATGAGCATGAGAGCATGGTGGAGAATGAAAATGATATGAGAAGCGTAGGCTGTGCTTGCAGACTGAAGAAAGGAGTTTCATCCAATCATCATGGGGCTCCCCCCAGGGTAGAGAAAACCACATTGTGAACAGTGCAGAATACTAAATTGGAAAAAGTACACATCAAACATTTGTTCATCTGGAATAGGTCTTAGATAGACTGACCAGATTTTCAATAGTTAGTTCATGGACCTCTGGAATGCCTCACACCAGGAATAGATTTCACTTGGCAGCTGAAGCCCCTTCTGTGTTTTTATTAGTGTGGACAAGGGAATTGACCATAAATCAATGTATTTTCAACAAAGAACAAAGAAAATTTACAGCCCAGGAACAGGCCCTTTGGCCCTTCAAGCCTGACCCGATCCAAATCCACTGTCTAAACCTATCACCCAATTCCTAAGGATCTGTATCCCTCTGCTCCCCGCCTACTCATGCATTTATCCAGACGCATCTTTAATCTATCGTGCCTGCCTCTACTACCTCTGATTGCAACGCGTTCCAAACGCCCACCACCCTCTGTGTGAAGTACTTGTCGCGTGTATCCCCCTTGAACATTTCACCTCTCACTTTGAACGCATGACCTGAGTTATTGAATCCCTCACTCTGGGAAAAAGCTTATCTCTATCCACCCTGTCTATAGCCTTCATGATCTTGTAAATCTCAATTAGGTCCCCCCTCAATCTCCTTTTTTCTAGTGAAAACAATCCTATTCTACTTAACCTCTCTTCATAGCTAGCACCTTCCATACCAAGCAACATTCTTGTAAACCTTTTCTGCACCCTCTCCAAAGCATCCACATCTTTTTGGTAATGTGGCAACCAGAACCGTACACATCTTTTCATCTTTTCAAAGTTGATACCCCAATTTCCTAGGAAACCTGCTCTGTGGAATTAAACAAATTAGACAGGAGCATCATGCACTCCACCTGAACAACACCATCCCTTCCACTCCCACCATTTCCTACCTAACTCACTGGAAAGTATTTTCAAGGAGTCAACTGGAAATGTGATGTCGTGCAGAGGTTCATAGCTGGACCTTGTACCGACTGTGGGACCATGCAGTAGGTCCAGGATGAATCTGCAAACCTCAATAGAATTATTCATCTAGAATCCGTTCAGCTCCTGCAGTGTAAGTATCTGAAGACAGAACATTTGAACCATTTTGAGGAAATTATCAAGGAATCTTTTTTTGAATGAAGGAATGATGTTTTTATTGTCACGTGCGTTTTACTGTGAATGCAATAAAAAACAGTGAAAAGCTTTCGTTTGTTGCCATGATTCAATGCCATTTTGAATAATTTTAATATAAGGAAAAATAAAGAAAGAGATAGTTGAAATGACAGCCCATCAGTCCTGAGCCAGCTCATCATCAATGACACCAGTGCCACCATCTCTGCCTCGCTGCCGTCTATACTGATCCCAATAAATGTCAAAGCTGTCGGCCATCTTTTGCCACTGGGCTGATTCTTTTCTGCCACTGCTTCGCTGTTGCCAGCGCTGGGCCCAAGCATTGACAAACCCTCAGGTGCCATCCTTTACTGCTGCACCTACCTCACTGACATTGTCTCTTCTGATGTAGCTGCTGCCAATTCTGATGCCAGCGCCTGTAGTCGAACCGAAAATGTTAAACAAGAGCTCACTTGAGGTCCGCACTGGGCCACTCTCCTCTCTGCTGGCCTCGTGTGAGGTCCGCACTGGGCCACTCTCCTCTGTGCTGGCCTCGAGTGAGGTCTGCGCTGGGCTTGCTCTCCTCAAGCCCAGCTGAGCTCCATGGTGGGCTCACTTGAGGTCCGCATGCTTGTCATGCTCGATGTCTGCGGACTGGATTGGCTTAAGGTACAGGTGCTGGGCCTACTCAAGATCCACAGTGGATTCACTTCGGGTTCACGTGCTGGGCTCTCGCCGTCACCAATGCCATCTGAGCTCAGATCAAGAGGTAAGTAAAGGTATAGAGAGAGAGAAAAAACAAGCAAGGGGAGACAATAACGAAAGAAAAAGGAAAATAAAAGTGGTCAGAATGGATGAGTTTAGTGAAAACCTGGCCTGAGAAATACAGATGTCTGGATACTTTAGCCTTGGACAGTGAGGAGAGAAGAAATAAAAAGACACCCGTATGTCCTCTGTACTTATATAGAGTTATGGAGGGGTTTATCGCAGGGGAACAGTCCCTATGGAATGCCGAAAGGAGAGAGAAAGGTATTTTTGGTGATGGCATAAAGGTGGAGCAGGCAGAAATGAAATGTTGAATACAAATATGGTGGAATAGAAGGTGAGGGCAAGCAGAACTCTTCCATGCTTCAGGGAGTGAAGGAAACGGGTGAAAGCTGAAGTTGGAGAAATGGGTCAGCCATGGTTAAGGGCCCTGTCAAACATAGTGGGGCAATCCTTTATTGAGGGAAAAGGAGCGGCTGTGAAAGGTCACATCATCAGAACAAATGCGTTGGAGATGGAGGAACTGAGAGAGGGTGTAAGGCATGAGGAGGTGTGGTTGAACTAGCTTTGGGAGTTCAATGGGCTTAAAATGAATAGCCTACCATGGGAAATTGAGACAGAGAAGCTGATAAAGGGAAGATTTGGAGATGAAACAGATAGAAGGGTAGAAATTGAAAGCAAAGGAACAAGTTGCTGTCTAAGCCAAGAAGTAAATCCACTGCTGGAAACACATAGTAGTAGAGTCCCAGCAGTAGGGTATATACAGGAATAGGATGAAATCTTTCCTGGGAGAAATGATACTTAAAGAATTTGACATAGACAATAGAACATTACAGCACAGTACAGGCCCTTCAGCCCTCGATGTTGCACTGACCTGTGGAACCAGTCTGAAGCCCATCTAACCTACACTATTCCATTTTCATCTATATGTCTATCCAGTGACCATTTAAATGTTCTTAATTGGCGGGTCTACAAATGTTGCAAGCAGTGCGTTCCATACTCCTACTACTCTCTGAGTAAAAAAACTACCTCTGATATCTGCCCTATATCTATCACCCCTCAATTTAAAGCTATGCTCCCTCGTGCTAATCATCACCATCTGAGGAAAAATCCTTTCACTGTCCACCCTATCTAACCCTCTGGTTATCTTATATGTCTCAATTAAGTCACCTCTCAACCTTCTTCTCTCTAACAAAAACAGCCTCAGCCTTTCCTCGTAAGACCCCTCCATATCAGGCAACACCCTAGTAAACCTCCTTTAAACCTCTTCAAAGCGTTCACATCCTTCCTATAATGTGGTGACAATATTCCTCGTGGCTCCGAAACTCAATCCCTCTATTAATAAAAGCTAACACACTGTATACCTTCTTAACAACACTATCAACCTGGGTGGCAACTTTCAGGGATTTATGTACCTAGACACCGAGATCTCTCTGCTCATCTGCACTACCAAGAATCTTACCATTAGCCTGGTATTCATTATTGCTGTTGCTCCTTCCAAAGTGAATCACCTCATATTTTTCCGCATTAAGCTCCATTCGCCACCTCTCAGCCCAGCTCAGCAGCTTATCTATGTCCCTCTGTAACCTGTAACATCCTTCAGCACTATCCACAACTGCATCGACCTTAGTGTTATCCGCAAGTTTACTAACTCATCCTTCTGTACCCTCATCTAAGTCATTTATAAAAATGACAAATAGCAGTGGCCCCAAAACAGATCTTTGCGGTACACCACTAGTAACTGAACTCCAGGATGAACATTTCCCATCAACTACCACCCTCTGTCTTCTTTCATCTAGCCAATTTCTGATCCAAACCGCTAAATCACCCTCAATCCCAAGCCTGCATATTTTTGTGTAATAGCCTACCATGGGGAAACTTGTCAAATGTCTTACTGAAATCCATATATACCACATCAACTGCTTTACCCTCATCCACCTGTTTGGTCACCATCTCAAAGAACTTAATAAGGTTGTGAGGCATGAACTACCCTTTACAAAACTGTGTTGACTATCCCTAATAACTTATTCATTTCTAGATGATTATAAATCTTATAACCCTTTCCAACACTTTACACAAAACCGAAGTGAGGCTCACGGGTCTTTAATTACCAGGGTTGTCTCTACTCCCCTTCTTGAACAAGGGCACAAGGTACTATTCCTGTAGACAATGTTGACATAAAGATCAAAGCCAAAGGCTCAGCAATCTCCTCCCTGGCTTCTCAGAGAATCCTAGGATAAATCTTATCCAGCCCAGGGGAACTTATCTATTTTCACACTTTCCAGAATTGCTAACACCTCCTCCTTATGAACCTCAACCCATCTATGCTAGGAGCCCATATCTCAGTGTTCTCCTCAACAACATTGTCTTTTTTCCAGTGTGAATGCTGAAGAAAATTATTCATTTAGCACTTTGCCTATCTCCTTTGACTTCATGCACAACTTCCCACTAATGTCTTTGATTGGCCCTAATCTTACTCTCATCATTCTGTTATTCCTGATATACCCATAGAAAGTCTTAGTGTTTTCCTTGATCCTATCCGCCAATGACTTCTCATGTCCTCTCCTCGCTCGTCTTAGCTCTCTCTTTAGGTCTTTCCTGGCTAATTTCTAACTCTTAAGCGCCCTAACTAAGCTTTCACATCTCATCCTAACATAAGCCTTCGTTTTCCTCTTGACATGAGCTTCAACTTCTTTAGTAAATCATAGCTCCCTCACACAACCACTTCTTCCCTGCCTGACAAGTACATACTTATCAAGGACATATAGTAGCAATTCCTTGAATCAGCTCCATGTGCCCATCCCCTGCAGTTTCCTTCCCCATCCTTTGCATCCTAAATCTTGCCCAATCACACCATAATTGCCTTTCCCCCAGCAATAACACTTGCCCTGCGGTATATACCTATCCATCGCTAAAGTAAACATAACTGAATTGTGGTCACTATCACCAAATTGCTCACCTACCTCTAAATCTAACACCTGGCTGGGTTCATTACCCAATACCAAATCCAATATGGCCTCGCCCTTGTTAGCCTGTCTACATACTGTGTCAGGAAATCCTCCTGCACACATTGGACAAAAACTGACCCATCTAAAGTACTTGAACTATAGTATTCCCAGTCAATATTTGGAAAGTTACAGACCCCATAACAGCTAAACTGTTATTCTTGCTCCTCTCATGAATCATCTTTTGCTATCTTTTCCTCTACATCTTTGGAACGATTCGGAGGCTGATAGAAAACTCCCAACAGGATGACCTCTCCTTTCCCATTTATAATCTCAACCCTACTACCTCAGTAGATGAGTCATCAAACGTCCTTTCTGCCATCATAATACTGTCTTGACCAACAATGCCACACTTCCCCCTCTTTTACCACCTTTCCTGATCGTACTGAAACATCTAAATCCCGGAACGTGCAACAACCATTCCTGTCCCTGCTCCATCCAAATCTCCAAAATGGCCACAACATCGAAGTCCCTGGTACCAACCATGCTGCAAGTTCATCTATCTTATTCTGGATGCTCCTGATGTTGAAGTAGACACACTTCAAACCACCTTCCTGCTTGTCGGTGCAGTCTTGCAACCGTGAAACCTTATTTCTGACCTCATTGCTCTCAACCTCCTGGACATTGGAAGTACAATTTAGGTTCCCATCCCCTTTCTGAATTAGTTTTAACCTTCCTGAATAGCATTAGCAGGTTTAAACCCACCCGAATAGCACTAGCAAATTTCCCAGCCAGGATATTGGTACCCCTCTGGTTCAGGTGAAGATCATCCTGTTTGTAAAGGTCCCACCTACCCCAGAATAAGCCCCAATTATTCAGGAATCCAAAACCCTCCTTACTGCACCATCCTTGTAGCCACGTGTTCAACTCGTCTCTTTCTCTATTCCTTGCCTCGCTAGCATGTAGCATGGGCAACAAACCAGAGATAACAACTCTGCTTGTTCTAACTCTAAGCTTCCACCCTAGTTCCCTGAATTTCTGCCTTAAATCCCCATCTCTCTTCCTAGGTATGTCATTGATGCCTATGTGGACCATGTCTTGGGGCTGCTTCCCCTCCCCCTCAAGGATCCCGAAAACACGATCAGAGATATCATTTTCATTTTTTTTGGTGGCGGTTTTTCGACTTCCTCAATAGCGCAAAGCCATAGGATGAATTTTGGTATGCAGAGCTTAAATTGAATGGCAGAAAATCTAGTTTTGAAATGGATACCAGAGATGGTGTATTGATCATTTCAGATGGTATGCCATCGAAGCTAGAAATCCTCAGACATTTCTCCGTTACATTTTGGGGCATGGGAAGTGCACTTCAATAGAATGGGAAAGGGATCACAAGGGCCTTGTGTGTAATTCGTAACCACTATGAGTCTTGTTAAGCAGACCTGCTTTTATGGCTCTGCAATCATTTAGCAAGAGACACTTCATTCCTAACATAGTAAAAGGGCAGGCAGGCCATTTAATTCACTGGAAACAGAAACTGGGATCAGCAAAAAATTAAGGTGCTGAAGAAACCAGCACCAGAGGACATTCTGAAAGTGATTTTGTCCTTCAGAATATAAGTGTAGAGAAAACAACAAGCCATTTATTTACTCAAATTTGCAACTTCGGTCGTCCTTTACTCTTCGATTCAGGGCATACTGTTCCTAAAAGCCCATTATTTCTTTTGATAATAATCAGTCCTTCATTGAAGAAGATAAAGAAGAAATAAAATGTTTTGAAGATGGGAGACTTGATCCAAGATTTAACACTGCCTTCTCTCCACAGTTGCTGCCATACCCATTGAATTTCTCCTGTTTTTGTTTCAGTTTTCCAGAATCTTCCGTTTTTAAATAAAGTTGACTATTGTCGGGCAGAACCTGTCTGGGATATCCAACAACAGCAACATTGGGATGAAGACATTTCTCCCGGAATATATAGTCAGATCCCTGCTTGACAGCAAGAGAATGACACTGTGCTAGTTCAAACAGTATTGAAAGAAAATGAACTATCAGAGATTTCTGCAGCCAGTAACGTAACTGCAGAATGTGAGATATCTAAAATTGTGGAAGTTGAAAGAGAAATTCAATCATGAAAGAGAGGTCTTGCAGATCTTCAAAGCAAATTTGAGACAACTGAAGCATCAGTCAAGGCCGATAGTACTAGATCTAATTGTATGTGGGCGGCACGGTGGCACAGTGGTTAGCACTGCTGCCTCACAGCGCCAGAGACCCGGGTTCAATTCCCGCCTCAGGCGACTGACTGTGTGGAGTTTGCACGTTCTCCCCGTGTCTGCGTGGGTTTCCTCCGGGTGCTCCGGTTTCCTCCCACAGTCCAAAGATGTGCAGGGTCAGGTGAATTGGCGAAGCTAAATTGCCCGTAGTGTTCGTTAAGGGGTAAATGTAGGGGTATGGGTGGGTTTCGCTTCGGCGGGTCGGTGTGGACTTGTTGGGCCGCAGGGTCTGTTTCCACACTGTAATCTAATCTAATCTAATTTAATCAGCAATCAAACACAGAGAACAATAATGTGAGGTTGACACGTCTATTCTTCAGTCATAATGTAAAAGGTTATATTATTAAGCTTGTGGAGTCTCAAATTGACTTTTTAAGCTTAAAGTTCAACATAGAAATAAGTATGTTCAAAACTCAACCTCAGTTAATAACCCAAACTGAAATTCTAACTCTCAGCTATCAAACAGTGCAGTCAAGCCATGCAGGCTGAAAACAAGCAGCTCACAGACAATTTACAAAAGTCTTGCTTTCAGACAATTAGTGTTCTCATCCAAATGATATAGCAGGCAGATACTTTCATGGAAGAAAAAGCCTCTTTGTTACAGAAATGTTCAGAAGTCCAAGGTTCTAGTAAATATCTAGCTGGAAACAATCCCTTTGTTACACTAAAATAAACACCAGAGGGAAACAATCGTTGATCCTTTTTTAATGACAGGAATTGTCTGCGGAAGAGTGTTTCCGACAAGTAGCTCTTTTCTAATCAAAGTACCACTCAAGAGTTCATTAGGTTCATTGTGGGCGGCACGGTGGCACAGTGGTTAGCACTGCTGCCTCACAGCGCCAGAGATCTGGGTTCAACTCCCGCCTCAGGCGATCTCTGTGTGGAGTTTGCACGTTCTCCCCGTGTCTGCGTGGGTTTCCTCCGGGTGCTCCGGTTTCCTCCCACAATCCAAAAAAAAATGTGCAGGTTAGGTGAATTGGCCATGCTAAATTGCCCATAGTGTTAGGGTAAATGTAGAAGTATGGGTCTGGGTGGTATACGCTTCGGCGGGTCGGTGTGGACTTGTTGGGCCGAAGGGCCTGTTTCCACACTGTAAGTAATCTAATCTAAGGTTATCCATGATGACACTGTTCTACTTTCTCATGAAGTAGAACATTCTCCCCGTGTCTGCGTGGGTTTCCTCCGGGTGCTCTGGTTTCCTCCCATAATCCAAAGATGTGCAGGTCAGGTGAATTGGCTGTGCTAAATTGCCCACAGTGCTGGTGCGTTAGTCAGAGGGAAATGGGTCTGGGTGGGTTACTCTTCGGAGGGTCGGTGTGGATGTGTTGGGCTGCGGGGCCTGTTTCCACACTGTAGGGAATGTAATCTCAAGAGTGTGATTGAAGATTAATTCCTCAAGTGTGGGGAATGAGCAGTGGGGGCATGGAACATGTTAGTGGTTGATGGTAAAAAGGATTTCCTCTGTAAAATAACTTGATGTGGACATCAATTCACATGGACCTGGAGCCTGGATTTGTAGGGATCCAACTAAAATGTGCTCCCTAACAATCTTTGTGTATGTTCAATAAAACCTCAAACCTTCAGTCAAATGTGCAGATTTCACATTGCTACAGATGCAGGAGGAAGTGCTACAGAGGTGACTGTTAGCCTTGAAAGGTAAAGGTCATTTTTTATATTTATACTGGTGCCTCTACAGTAGTGTTAGCTGCATATTTGTTCGCAGTGGACATCGGATTTGAGATTGCTTCCTGCATTGTTCAACATCGACGCATGAATAGTTTCAGCAAGTATTAATAACATTCAGGAGTGGAAAGTTGGTCAGTTTTCCTTTTCCTTGATCTGGGCATGTTCATGATGGTTGTCAATTGATTAAGTCAGCCCAGACTGTGAAAGAAACCAAGAATTTCTCTGGTCTCTGTGGCTCAGCTATACATTGATTTAGCCAACTATCAAGTCAGCCTTTATGTGGACAACATTGAAGGACGTGACAGAAAATGTCTGAAACTGTAAAGGCAGTACAAAGGAGCTCAAAATGGTAATTGATTTAATTGTTGTGTGTTGCTCACCACAATTTATGTTTAATTTAGCTACTTATTAAGAAATCTCACAGACAATCAAGTACTAAAACAATAGTGGGCGGCACGGTGGCACAGTGGTTAGCACTGCTGCCTCACAGCGCCTGAGACCCGGGTTCAATTCCCGCCTCAGGCAACTGACTGTGTGGAGTTTGCACGTTCTCCCCGTGTCTGCGTGGGTTTCCTCCGGGTGCTCCGGTTTCCTCCCACAGTCCAAAAGATGTGCAGGGTCAGGTAAATTGGCCATGCTAAATTGCCCGTAGTGTTAGGTAAGGGGTAAATGTAGGGGTATGGGTGGGTTTCGCTTCGGCGGGTCGGTGTGGATTTGTTGGGCCGAAGGGCCTGTTTCTACACTGTAATGTAATGTAATCTAATCTAATCTAATCTAATAATTCAACCTTTATTGCATGTAGCAACCAAATATATGGCCCCTCAAACAAGGAAGTATAAACCTGTGACCCAACTTAGCCAATACACGATTAATGTTGAAATCTGGCCAGGACTTCCAACCAATGGTGATCTTTCTGCTGGAGCTGTCCCAGGGTTCAATCCTTCTGCTGTGTTGTTCTTCAAAGTTCGGTTGATTATTTGTTCCGGTGTTGGATTCTTATACAAGTTTCTCTCTTTCAGATTTGTACTTTGGCATTACTGATAACCTCTAGATTCTTTCATCCCCAACATAGATTAGTTTTTCAGAGGCCTCAAGTCTATAGCTTGCCCTTTTATCAAAAATAGCTCCTTTGAGGTTCCCTGCCTGTTTCAAATGTAGCTTTTTCCTGCAATTAACCCCTTTACTTCAGGACATTGGTTCTGCAGGAAGGTCTAATTGCCCATTTGTCACAAAGCAGCAAATGATCAAGTGTGTTATCTCCTCTCTCCCAGGAAACAGCTTGTTTATGTTGTTTCTCTAACTCCTTCTCACGGATGGTTAATTTGCATGTTGCTGTAACTCCTTTTATAACAGTTTCTCATCTTTTTCATCTCAAGAAACAGTTTATTCCAATAAGGCTGATTGCTGTTTCTTTCTATCTATATGTAACCGCTCATCTTTGTTAATTTTTCAAATCCATGAACACTTATTAAAGTTCTGAAGTTTACATTGTCACAGTACCTCTCTTTGTTCATTATTTTTAGTATGATGAACAAACACTAAATAATTAGCGATTTTCATGGCCAGGCTGAGTCACTGCACCATGTTTAATTTAAAAATATGCATTGTTTCATTTCAGCACAGATACAAGCAAACCAATATCCAATACATGAAGTCCAAAATAATGTTCAGTGAATAAATCATAAACCAATAATAGAATAAGCGTGCACAAAACAAAAAAAGAGTAATAAACATACATTATACTTTAAGATGATCTTGTCTTGTCTTAACAAGACTAATTCCCTTTTAAATTGCTTCATTTGTTGTTGATACCAACAGTGAAACATAATAGTGATAGAAACGAGATAAACCCAAATATACATAATAATAATAACAGTAAGATGTAAAATAAAATGAACTCATACAGCCTTGTGTACATTACTTCCTCAATTCCAGATGTCATCCCACCAAGAATATTCCTTACTGTTTTTAATATCTGTTCTGATTCTCTGGCTATTCTGCTGAACCTGAACATGTAACTTGTGTGCCTTTCTCAAAATCCCTTTTATTTCTTTCCAATATTGCCTTCATATATCGACTTCATATTTTTGCCAATAAACATAACCATTGCTCTAGGTAAATCAGTCAAGTCAAAAGTCATCGATTTTCTCCTTTTGATGTTAACTAATTCTATCATTCCTATGTGCATGGACATTTGAGGGTGGATGCAAAGTGTTGAAACAGTGATGGGACTAGACAGGTTATGATAATGATATTCTTTTAAAGATATCATGAAACATTATGCTTCTCTGCCTGCATTTCCAACTCTGATTATGTTGTCTGAAGTTGTATTTGAAATTCTGTGAGTACAGTTAACTGTTTCATTACTACTGGACACAAAGCCATATTTGGCTTGACCCATTGTATCAATGAGATAGAGACAAGCAATAATTTTATCATTCTGTTGGCATTCCTTAAGTGCTGTCCCTACAAGCCTTGTCCCCCACTTTTCCACTGCATAAGGAGAACCTCCTTAACTCTAATCCGGATGATGCTCTGGATCTCTCCAATATTTTGTGTTGTTGTAACATTTAGTGGTTTGTCATCTTTAGATAAAATAGAATCCTAACAGAATGAAACGTTTCCCAAACATGAATCATCACTCTATATTTTTGTTAATCCCCTGAGCTCACAGTCAGAAATTTTACTTAGTTGCTGTCCCATCAGCTAATTTCCTTAATCTATTATCATCAACTCATGTGGGAACTTCTCCCTTTTTCATTTGATTTACATTTCCCCGTACTAATTCAATATCCAGTTGCTATATATACTACACAAAGCTGCATCTATTTGATGTTGACTGCTTCCTTTATTCACTTTTAATTGTGCCGGTGTGTGATTCTAAGATTCAAGAGTGTGGTACTGGAAAAGCACAGCAGGTCAGGCAGCATCCGAGGAGCAGGAAAATTGGCATTTCAGGCAAAAGCCCTTCATCAGGCATGATTCAAAGCTGTCAACATTATGAAATGCAGCATTTTTCAAGCGTCCCATACTTGACTACTAAGTTTAATGCTTTCATTAAGCGTACCCAATACAATACATCATTGACTTAAAAAGTTAATTGATTGAATCGATCACTTATAACACTGATGTCTATGCCATTAACTGTAGAGATGCCCTGCACCAAAAATACCTTCACATCTCCTATCAAACTTCTGTGATTTTTATTTGTCCCCATAAACATGCAACCATCTTGATTGCACAACCTCTTAACCATTTCCTTATAAATGCTAAGTAAAGGTTTTGGACATCATGACAGTAACTGAATATTTAACAGATTCAGAATAACTGGTACCAATTCATGATGGACATTCTCATACAACATTTTACCTGTATTTTGCATAACTATATCTCCTCTGTGTTCTTCTTTCCTCACTAGACACTCTATATCAAGACAAATGGACTTGGCTTCCACATAATCATTATATTGAAGATTAATGCATGAATTTGTGGGAGGAGGTGTCTCCCAATGTCAGCGGTCTGCACAGCTCATCATTCGGTTATTTGTAGAATAAAACACAGTTGTCATATTAGCTAGTACACAAAGGGTGGCACGGTGGCTCAGTGGTTAGCACTGCACCCTCACAGCACCAGGGACCTGGGTTCGATTCCTGCCTCAGGTGACTATCTGTGTGGAGTTTGCACATTCTCCCTGAGTCTGCGTGGGTTTCCTCCCACAATCCAAAGATGTGCAGGTCGGGTGAATTGGCCATGCTCAATTGGCCATAGTGTTAGTTAGGGGAAAATATAGGGGAGGAGAAAGGGTCTGGGTGGGTTACTCTTCTGAGGGTCAGTGTGGACTTGTGGGCTGAAGGGCCTGTTTCCATACTGTAGGGAATCTAATCTAAACAAACTGTTATGAATCCTGAAGTTGGATATATGGACTTCCCTGTCTCTGACCAATGCGGTGGCAACTGTTCTAGTGGCAGAACTCCCACATAGCAACGGCAAATCGCATGCGTACATTGTACACGTCATGTCCACTTCCACTGAACACTGGATCCTGATTGGTGACTGTGTATTTCATTTGCAAAGGCCAGCGGTACAATTCCAATGATCAGCTTCATAATTTATCAAAAGCGTTAAAAAAGACAAGGTAATTTCTGCTCTTATTTACAGTTATCAGTTTACACAAATAATTTTTCAAACTCTTTGGCTAGGCCGAACTTTGGCATCAAAGTGTGCCTTACTTTGTTCTTGCTTTTTCCCCATTTTTACTGGTTGCTGCTAAGCCAGTGGCTAGTACATACTGTATTAGAGTTTCCAGAGCTTGCTTATGGGTAAGAACCTGGATCTCTGGCTCAAAGAGGTCATGTCCCAAAAATCCCTCAATCCCTTTCATGGATCTTCCTGTCATCAATAAATGTGGGGTAAATCCTTTGGAGCTGGATGATGTGTTTCTTATCACGAAGAGATAAGGGAGGATGTTACTCTGTTGATCACTGTTCAGTTTGTGCAGCTTTCTGAATCATCCCCATTAAGGTTTTGTTCAGTCTGTCTACTATCCCAACCGACTGAGGCTAGTATGCTATGTAAAGTTTCTGTTTTATACCTAACAGAACCATTACACGTTGCATAACCTGGACGGTAAAATGTGCCCCTTGGTCTGACTCGATATTTCTAGGGTGGCCCCACCTATTGATTTAGATTACTTACAGTGTGGAAACAGGCCCTTCGGCCCAACAAGTCCACACCGACCCGCCGAAGCACAACCCACCCAGACCCATTCCCCTACATTTACCCCTTCACCTAACTACAGGCAATTTAGCCAGGTCAATTCATTGAATACCTGTTGTAGCAGTATGTCTGCTGTTACTTTAGCCATATTGGTTCTAGTAGAGAAAGTTTCCACCCATTTAGAAAAGGTATTTATGACCACTAGAATATTTAAACCCCACTTTGCATGGAGGCAAAGGTCTAACATAATATATCTGCAAGTTATCCATTGACCTTCAACACTCCTTGTATGTCTCAATTCCCCTATTTCCATAGCTATCTGAGTTATTCTGTGCACACACCCAATAGCTATTCACGTAGTGACACATATTGTCCTCCAATTTTGGTCACCAATACCACTTCTAAAGGTTTTGCTGGGTATTCTTTTAACCTTGATGTCCTTGCATATCATGGGCTAAATAAATCAGTTGATTCCTATCTTGGGGCGCAACATACTTCCCTCCTTAATCTGAATTTTGTTCTTTTGAAATTCATATTCATCAGGCCATTCATTTTGCTGGATTTTCATCAAATCTTTGCTTTGGGCTCATATCAAATCTTCTATTTTAGTTTGATTTACTTTCACTGTATTCACACTGGGAGTTGCCATGGCTTCTCCTCTTGGCTGCTTGCTGTGCTAGTTCATCTGCACAGAGGTTTCCTTCTGGAGATGATCTATGATGTACTTTTACTTTAATGATCCCAAATCCTCTATCCTTTGCCTGTTCTAAGATTTGTTCCAGTACTGGTGCAGAAGGTAATGGCTTCCCATCTGCTGACACAACACCTCTTGCTTCCCAAAGTGGGTGAAAATCTGTTAGGCTATTGCAAGCATACATCCAATCTGAGTAAAGATTTAATGGGGTTCAAGATGACCTACTAAATAAGCAACTGCTGCTAATTCTGCTACTTGTGCGATAATCCTGTTAATTAATTTTAAAAAGAGAGCATTATACTTCTCCCCAGTTGGAGACAGTGCCACATCCTGTTTTCCTTTCACCATCTTCCACCATGGAGGAGCCATCAATAAAGGTTTTAAATCACCCCTCCATATTCTCTTCCTCCATTGTCTTTGGAATAGGTGGTCCCTTGGGATTATTCATTTCAATTGCAGCACAGACATCTGATTCACCCTGATAGAGCGAGTTGTCTGCTAAAAAGGTTCTTTTCTGTTTTTCCCCTATAATATGAAAATTTTCCAACATAAGTGTCCACCGGGCTATTCCGCTCTGACTAACATTACCATTCTTAAGAAGTCCATCCAGCAGTAACTGGATAGGGGTGTGTTCTGTTAGAATGGTAAGAGGGTTGAGATAACTTATGGATGCAAAAAGGTTGTATTGCTCAGAAAACAGCAAACAAATGTTTTTTCACAGAACGTAAAACCTCAGTCTACTGGCATTAATAACCTGGAGAAAGTGAGGAATGCAGATGCTGGAGATCAGAGCGTAAAAATGTGTTGCTGGAAAAGCGCAGCAGGTCAGGCAGTATCCAAGGAGAAGGAGAATCGACGTTTCAGGCATAAGCCCTTCTTCATTTTTTAATAACCGGGAGTCATAAGAGAGAGGACCTAAACACTGATGTCTGTTTGTAACAGTGTAGCTGCTAGTGTGGTGTCAGTGGCTGCAACGTCTAGTGCAACGGGTAGCACTGGATCTAGAACCTGCAGTGCAGTAGCTTGAACTAATGCTTGTTTCAACTCACAGACTGCTTATGTGTGTTGTTCTGGCCATTCCCACTGAGTACTCATCTTTAGTAGGTCTGCCAGTGGAGCTGCTTTAGTAGCAAAGCTGGCAATGTGATTTCTACAGTACCCAATTAATCCCATGAAGGATCTCAAGGCACCCACATCTTTCGGGAAAGGTAGATTACAGATAATATCAATCCATTTCCTATCTATTTACAACTTACCAGGTACTATCACCATACCCAATAAGAGACTTTCTGCTTCGTGATCTGTGCTTTCTTAGGGTTAATTTTCCATCACAGATCTGTGAGCAGGGTTAAAAGGTCATGGAGCAGGAGCAGATGATTCTGTTTGGCCTCTATTTGTAGCAACAAATCACCTCCATACTGTAGTAACCTGCTGGGTTGGAAAACATTTTAATCCCTTTGCTAACCTTTGATGGAATAAATATGGAGAATTATGGAAACCTTGTGGCAAACAGGTCCAAGTATACTGCTATCCTTGAAAGGTAAATGCAAAATTTATACCAACATTCCTGCTTTAAAAGGATGGACCAAAATCCATTACTAATGTCCAGGATGGTGATGTACTTTGCCCTTGGTGTCTGTTTCATTGTAGTCTCAGGACTGCTGGCCACAATGGGTGCAGTAAAGGGAGCGGTTTCATTTAATACTTTATAATCAATTGTCAGTCTCCAGGAACCATCTAGCTTCTTAACTGGTCAAATAGGGGAATTGTTAAGCTTCCAATAACACTTTCCTGCACCAATGTTGAGAATAAAAGCTGACTCAGGCATGCGTATCAAGAATGGGTTGTCAAAAAGCCATAAAAATTAAAAAAATAAGATTAATGCATGGATTGTATCAAATACAAGTCAGGTTAATGTCATTATTACTTCTACAATTTATTAACTAAAAACATGAATTACATACATTCTGTTAAAAAATGTTTCTATCAATGGTGTGTTCAATTATAATGTGTAAATGAAAATTGAAGAAGTAATTATGCAGTAATATATGTTTTCCATTGCATTAATATCTTGATAAATTTATAACTTAGATATTTTTATATAATGCATATTTCTTAGATATAGAGTTCACTGTCTTATGGACCAAGCCAGACCTCCTCAAAATATTTTAACAAGGTAGCCTAGACCTGAACTTTTTCTTATTTTAAAGGCAGATGTGAAATGGGTGTTCCAGGTGTGATGTAACTGGTCAAACCACTTGACTTTAAGCAAAACCAAATTTATTTAAACACTACAGTTGAAACAGAAACAAAAGAAAGCAGAATTTAGAATAACTTAAGTATTGGAAAACGTAACCGACCCGATACAGCAAATATTACTCACTAACTGTTCCAATAGAGTAACATCCCATAAGCACACCTTGGTAAAAAGATAAATTCAAACACAGATTCTTACAGGCAGGAGGGAACAACTTCCCCTAGGAGTCTCACATCTTCTCACTGCTGCAACTAAAATAAACTAGAAAAAACCTGAACTGGGAGAACTGGCCACTCCCGTTCCATTGTTAAAATTGAACACTTTTTCACCCCTCTCTTCAAAAAAAACCAAAGACAAAATGACCTTTTTAAAGTGACAGCATCATCATAACTGAATACTGTCTGGAAAGCTTTGGGGCTATCTTTGTTTTATTCTTTTACGGGATGTGAACATTGCTGTTATGGCCAGAATTTATTACTCATACATAATTGCCCTTGAAAAGGTGATGATGAACCTCCTTGTTAAATATGGCTTTAGTGCCTTAACAGACCTTATTAGATGGCAGTTAAGAGTCAACCCAATTGTTGTGGGTTAGGAGTCACATATAAACCAGGTCATTCTTCCACTGTGTCTCACACCTGCACACACATTAGATGGCAGTTAAGAGTCAACCCAATTGTTGTGGGTTAGGAGTCACATATAAACCAGGTCATTGATAGTTGGCAGATTTCCTTCACTAACCTTCCATGATTTATAGAATCCCACAAAAATAGTCAGTTGTAGCAGCAGATCAGTTTCCTAAATATAACCAATGAGTGCATTGCCAGAACTATTCTTAAACGCAAACTGCAATATGTTACAAATGCATCTTTCCCGGCTTGAAATGATTCTGACATGTTGAGGATCATGACCATGGCCAATTTTACAGCCACTGGCAGTGCTGTTATTATCCTATTCTGAGCCCACGTTTTAGATGTAAGATATGGCAGAGTCTTGTGAGCAGCAATTGTCTTATGCCCTGCCAGCTTTACTCTATCTGCATCTCATGTTGCAACTCAGGGGATTATCTGCATCTCATGTTGCAACAATAGAATCTATAAATGTGAGTAAGTGGCCTGACCATGTCAAGTCTGAACCAAGGCCTTTAATATGCGCAATGCCACTCCATGTCCATTTCACCAGTTTTAAGGAAGTTTGAACCACCAAGCATTTCTACAAATTCAGAGCAAGTAGAAATTAATCCATAACTAACGTGAGAGTTGTTGATAATCCTCATGAATAATCCTAGTAGGGGGCTGTTCCTCCTGCTGCTATTGCTGAATGCATGGTCAGCTATGCATGTTGAAGAGATGGCATTAACTGGCTTGACAAGTCTAAAATGGCAGTGCTGGCATCAAATCAGCACACTGTGATGATTGACAATGCAATCTGCTTTCTCTGCTTTCTTTTGTCGCATATTGACCTCAATGAGATGGTGTTTGAAAGTAATAACACCACAGAATCTAATAAGCCTGTGCGTCTTCCCGGGTTTTTTTTATTGGAATCACAGAGAGAAATGTGCCCAGTGTGGCCGTCCAATCCCTATGAGAGTCAATTTTCATTTCTAATGGGTCGATTACATTATTAGGAGTGCACAGCAGGAATTCAGAAATCCAGTTCCTGAAAGGAAAATTTTGGGAACGGCATCTGAATCCCTCTTGGCATGCTAGGCTTTAGGCCTGCACTGCCAAAGAATGGATTTTATTAGGAAAAATTTTGATAGACAGAAAATCCCACTGATTTCCTTGTTTCAATTGCCACTTCTCTCTGCCAGAAAAAAGAAACTACTCCTCAATCTTTTTTCTTAGTAATTTCCACCTTATATATTGTTTTCAAGAATTGATCCTATGAATGATTCTTTTGAATGTGCAACAATATCCTACAAATCAACTGTACATCAGGGTAGATGGCATTATGATACAGATTAGCTGTAATTTTATTCAACAGTGGTACAGTCATGAGCTGTTGAATAACCTACTCCTGTTCCTCTGTCCCTACAGAGCTATCTGGGATAGCTTCTCTATGGAAACCTTGCTGCGTTTCAATTTAAATGCTGGCTGCATAATTCTTTACCTACCCTCCTTCCTCTGAAATCATGATGATAGGCAGATAATTATATTATCGTATTAATTCAGATTTGAGAACCTTCAGTCCCTTAATTACAATGATGAAATGGTAGTTATTAGCATAATTATCCACAAGAATACTTGACCTTCTGCCTTTCAGACTATCTTAATCTATTGTGTAATAATTGCTTCCGATTTGATTTGCATCGCAGTTCACTTTGGTCTGTTTTAGTATGCTCCATGAATTCAGTTTTCGGTGGACTTGGGGTATGTTGGTGTCCAGTGGTTTAGCAACCGATGTGGTATTGCACAACTGATACATGGGAGTGATCATTATGTGAAACTGGACAGGTTGGTAATGAAAATTTTGATTGTGTCTCTACCCTGTGAGGATTCTACTATTTGCAACCTTCACCTGCTGTCCTGAGCAGGGAACACAACAATCATCCATTAATGATGGGGTCCTTCCAGACATATACACAGTTGAGAAAAATGATGCCATTGGCATTCAACTGCTACTTCAGGCTTCGACAGGGAAACTGTTGCAGTTTTCCTGCAGGTCAACTCCGGACAGGATAGTCGAACGAGGACAAAAGCTTTTTGTTGTTTATCTTGCCTTCTTCCTGTCACTGTAGGTCCTATGAAGCATTAGGCCTTTCCTGTCTCAGACCCCAATGCCCCATTCCAAACCAGAATTGCAGGTTAATGTTCTAGGGACATGATTTGAATGCCATAGCGGTAGATGGTGAAATTGGAATGGCAAACATGTTGACATTTGCAAACACCTATTTGATTCATTGGTACCTTTTAGGGAAGGCCATCTGCCACCTTCCGTTGGTTTGGCCTGTGTGTGACTCCAGGCCTACAGTGAAATAATTGACTCTTAACTGCCCTTTAGGTAACTAAGAATGAGCAATAAGTGCTGGCCTAGCCAATGACACCCATGCCCCATGTACAAATATTTAACAGTGGGAGAAATAGACTGGTTGTGTCAGATTCAAATGGAAAATCAACAGAATGTATAATGGACTGCCAATCCCTCACTCCAGGTTTAAATTGCTTGCTGCTGAAAGTGAAACTTACCTTGACTAAATATTTAGCAAAAATTTGGGCAATTTGTGTTATTATACACCCCAATGTTGTGAAGGTAAATCTAATAGCAAACAAGTAACATAAGCAGGAATTCCCACAAAACCTATTGTATAAGCATGCCAACTCATTGTGCCATTGTTCAACTGAAAGATTCTCTTTAAGTGTAAGAAACTGCTAATGTGGCCAGAGAAAACAATTTTCAGGTTTAAAAAGAAGAATCTGTTGAAATTCAGCCACTTTAATGTTAGCAACACATTACAGGTCACATTGCTTTGATGGCCGCTGTTACTGGGCATAAAAACTTTGAGGCAGGTCATATGTTAGGTCTCATTCCTTAGAAATCGTAAACTAATCTATCCGCCACCTTCTCCAGCCCCACTACTACCCTCCTATTTGTCTCTCAGCCCTCTTCCCCGCCCCCTCTCCATGTTCCCGATAAAGGGCTTATACCCAAAATGTCAACGCTCCTGCTCCTCGGGTGCTGCCTGACCTGCTGCGCTTTTCCAGCGGCACACTTTTCGACTCTGACTCTCCAGCATCAGCAGCCCTCACTTTCTCCTGTTCTATCTGTAAGTCCATTTGATGTCATCATTCCAGGTGGTGCTTATGCACTCCTCTTTCAGACATGTGTATGATATCTGAAATATGTGAATCTTACTTCAGGAGTTAAGTACTTACTTTGGAGAAAGAAACAAAATGTGACAACAGGAGATGTCAGAAGAACTTCATAACAATACAAACATTTCTCCCATGGAAATGTGCACAGTTAAGGAGTTAACAGAAGATCTTATAAGAGTTTTACAGTGAGCAAATGCAGGGAACAAAATGTCAATAACTGATTGATACTCAATATCCCTCTCAACTGCTGAAATAAATGTATACACAATTGTGTACATCACGAATACTTTCCTAAGATCCATTCTTTGATGCTCAAAAAGACTCCACACAAGGCTTTTATGTCCTTGGGGAAAAAGTGAGGTCTGCAGATGCTGGAGATCAAAGTTGAAACTTTATTGCTGGAACAGCACAGCAGGTCAGGCAGCATCCAGGGAACAGGAGATTCGACGTTTCGGGCACAGGCCCTTTATGTCCTTGTAAGGTGCAGGAATTAAATGATGGGGAGCGCAAATTACAAATATGAAGTCCTTTTCAAAAGAACAACTTGCAAGATATATTTGCCCCAAATGAATTGATAGAGCTGATGCTGATATATTGAGCCACTTTAACCAAGTGTATCAGAAGCCCACAATATTTGGGAAGCAGGCGCAAAATGTGATTTTCTCTGAAACAAATAATTGATGGCCAGAGAGCAGGCTTGTTGTCTGGTTAAGGATGGTGAGGCTTTTGAAACTGGAGGCCATCCTGAAGCCATGGATCTTGAAAGCAGCAGCAGGGTGCATGGCAGATAACTGAAGGGGAGGGCATTCAAACTGGAAACTAAAACGATAATTTTAAAAGTTCAACTTTCTCCAACTTCTTTAAAATTGAAATTTAAAAAAAAGTATCTTTGCAGCTGGGCCAGTGTTGTGGGAGTCCTTCTACAGGATAGCCAGACAGGCAGGAATTCCCCGTGTGCTGGCCCTCCTACTGGGACGCTACCTCTTAGTAGTTAAGTTGTCCTCTGACATGTCTGGAGACCAGAAGGCTGACTGGAAAGTCCCAGATAACCACCTTCATCAGCTTCAAGTGGTGCTTAATGAGCCTAACTGGCTGCCTGCCACATGTGGATGGATAGCTTTGCACCCTACTCTCGCCCCCCTCAGCCCCCACCCCACTGGGAAAATGGTCATTGAAATGGCACACACTCACTGCTTCCCACCCCCATTCCCAGCCCTGGCAGGGTTGACAATTCAAATCCAGCTGTATTTCAGACAGTCAACCAGCAGATTACATGGGTCACCCACCTATTTGGCAGTTAATCACCAAAGAGCAACATTTTTACACCTTCAAAAATTAATCCCTTGGTGAATTTCTTCCCTTGCCCAGTGAACAGATGATGGCTTGTATTCTAACTTAAATTGGAAAACAGTATCCTTTCACTTCATAATATCGAAATGTGTCCCTTCAGATTAGTTTATTGCTGACAATGTGTAGAACAATGAAAAAGTGATTTATATGACAATGTAACAGCAGTGATTTCAGTGACCATGTGCTAGATTCTGAGGGAAGGAACTGAGAAAGACAGAAATGAAATGCCTCAAACTACAGCACGTATAACAATGTAAAGGTATAGTTAAATGCAGAAGCCTACCAGAGCCAGACTATTGTTATTTCTAGATAGAGGTGAAATTGATAAGTAAGATACATCTGGTCACATTACCTGAAGTGACATTCAAATAGGATGCAAAAGTGGAACCAAACTAGAAACGACAATAGAACATAGAACATAGAACAATACAGCACAGAACAGGCCCTTCGGCCCACGATGTTGTGCCGAACTTCTAACCTAGATGAAGTACCCATCCATGTACCTATCCAAATGCCACTTAAAGGTCGCCAATGATTCCGACTCTACCACTCCCACGGGCAGCGCATTCCATGCCCCCACCACTCTCTGGGTAAAGAACCCACCCCTGACATCTCCCCTATACCTTCCACCCTTCACCTTAAATTTATGTCCCCTTGTAACACTCTGTTGTACCCGGGGAAAAAGTTTCTGACTGTCTACTCTATCTATTCCCCTGATCATCTTATAAACCTCTATCAAGTCACCCCTCATCCTTCGCCGTTCCAACGAGAAAAGGCCGAGAACTCTCAACCTAGCCTCGTACGACTTCCTCTCCATTCCAGGCAACATCCTGGTAAATCTTCTCTGCACCCCCTCCAAAGCTTCCACATCTTTCCTAAAGTGAGGCAACCAGAACTGCACACAGTACTCCAACTGTGGCCTAACCAAAGTCCTGTACAGCTGCAACATCACTTCACGACTCTTGAACTCAATCCCTCTGCTAATGA